>NC_056498.1:94645289-94651053 GCF_014905685.2 Nematolebias whitei
ACAGACAAATTCCCTCACACATCTCTCTCAGATAAACTTCATCTTTCTATCTTTAACTCTCCTATCTGCTAGAAAATTAATCCAGATGTTTTCATTAATGTCTGTGGTGTAACAACGGAAAACCATGGCCGTATGGTTTCCTGGTTGTAAAAGCTGATTAATTATGTTGTTGTTTTCATATTCTGCCAAATTAATGTAAATGTGTGATGTGTTAAACTTGATTCTGTTAATAAATGACCCACTCGCTTGGTGAGTCAAAGATAATTAACGTCTCACGTCCACATTTCTGTTGAATTCAATGCACGAACATCACACAGTCCAGAAAGATGAGTGAACCCGTTTAATGTATGAATATATCTCAGGATATGTTATACTACATATTGGTGGCCCGGAACGTGCTCATAAATGGACTGTGTATGCGAATAATTGATATTTCATGTTGGCATGAGGAAAATAGCAGATTGTTTGCATGTTTACGCAGCGGCTGAAGCTGCGCGCTTGGGGTAAAACGCTGCATGTTTACGCTGGAATGTTTTGAAGCTGAAATTGTGAGTCATATGTCTTTTTAAAGCTGAAATTGTACGCCTGTTATGTGTAACTAAAGCTGGGTTTGTGTGGAAACGCTTTGTTCTGTTTAAAGACGGTCCAGACGCGGTTCTGGTACCGGCTCGGTTCTGAAAAAGTTCGAACGAGTTGTTTAAATAGCTAGAAAGACGTTTTTGAGGCCAGGGCGCCGACTCCGTGCAGCTCAGAGCTTGATTCGTGACACTTGTAACAGAAAAAAGTGCATTTTGACAGTTTAAAAGACAAAAAGTTGACGGACTTGTTCAGATAAATCTAACATGCTAGCTGGGGAAAACGCTGCGTGATTGGTTGAAAAAGACCGTGTGTAACGTTTTGATTGGCTGACAGACGTGTCAGTAGTGACTAACTCTGACGTGTCAGGTCGTGTTGCTCTGTCATTGGCGGATTCAGTCACGTGACCTGGAAATGAAAACTCGTTTTCATAGGGAATAAAATCTGCTTTTTAAAGTTCGAAAAGCGCTTTAAAGTTAATTCTGATACGATGCTTCGTGTCTTCGAAGCATAATTGTTGAAATTTCGCCGCGTTTGAGTTTAAAATCCGTCATTAAATGATGTTTTTGAACAACGCTAGCGATGCTAATGTTAAGCTAACAGCTAACGACCAGATGAATGACGTGTCACGTCACTTCCTCCATGTCGGATGTAAAGCTTGGTTGAACCAAGAGCTTTGCTGTGCTTAAAATCACTAATTAAAACTTGCCACATGTCCCTAAAACTCATGTTTCATGCAAAAAAGTTGTGCTTGTTAAAGAAACGCCACGTTTACGCTTCAACCGTTCAGAAAGGTTGATTTTAACCGAGTTTAGCCGAAGCTAACTTTAAGCTAAGCGGCTAACAACAGGATGTCAACCGAACGTCACAGGAAGTCGTCATAGACTCCTGCTGGTAGAAAGCGAAACACTGCCCCCTCCTGGGAAACTTGAGATCACAGTTTCACTTCAGTTTTAGGTATTTTAGTGAAACTAAACGTTTTTTTTTTCTTCTGTAAGGCATTTTTGAGTTAATAAACGTTCCTCAAAGCTGAATAATCACTGTTATCTTGCATTTAAAAAGTAATTAAGGTATTTATGCAAAAAAGGCATTTACCAGGACATTTTCATTCACTGAATTCCTCAAACAAGGAGGTACAAAATGAAAAATTAGAAACTTTTTAAAAGATACGGTTCAAATATTCACAGAGTTGAAAAGTTCACTCATTTGCTAAAATATAATGCACGTTTAATTGCTAAATCACTAAATAAGAGTAAATATATCAGGAAAAAGAGACTTTTCTGATCTTATTTTACCACCTAAAAATACATCTTCCTATTTAATTTTAAATAGAGGATGAGACAGGAGAACAGGAATAACAGTTTTTCTGAAGAAAGACTGATTAATCCTGACACATCATCAATTTTTCTTTTTCTTTTCACCACTTGGTTCTATGAGTAACTGTTAAATAGCAAATTTCTGGAACAGAACGGTTTAAAAAGTGTCTTTAAACTGATTTGCTATGAGACTTTTTAGAAAAATTGCAGGTTTATTAAAAATTCAGTGCTTTAGAGTAAAATACACTAAAAAGAACTTGGTAATCTAGTATCTGTTAAGAAATAAGCACATAAAAAGTAACACTGCCAGAGAGCATTTACTTAAATATTCATGAATTGGGGTAAAACCTGAGATAGGTACCCACATTTGAATACGTTGACTTATAACAGTACTTTTGTGTAAACCCAAAGCTAAAATAGTGTGAAAACTCAATGACAACTTGAATACAAATATTTACCTGTAAAATATCTGAAGCTTGCAACTGTTTTTAACAAAGTGCTACACAGTGAAAAACATGACAGGTGTGTTAGAAAAAGACTTTGATCCTTATGGGATGACGGACTGTTTAGAATATGCGTTGAAGCTGCTGACAGCACCCTTACATCCATATAGACAGGAACAGGCGGACAGCATGAACCCAAAAGAGTTAGTGGACAATCTGAAGGAGGTTGCAGAGAGTGTGACCTCTACAAAAATTTCAATGTCAAACTATGAAAAGCTGGCTAAAATTGCAATTTTGCTGAAAGAATCATTCTATGCAGTTGTTGAGAAAGCTGATTACCTTGCAATAAGGTTAGACAGTGAAAAAGAGGTGGTTCAGAAAATTGAAGAACACGTCCTTCAATTTGAGAGCAAAAACGAGGTCCTCTTGACAAAACATTATGAACAGATGTTTCACTTACAGCAAAATGCAAATGCAGAAATTGATTCGCTGAATAGCAAAATACAGTTACTTAATGCATCACTATCTGAAGCCAGGGATGCTAAAGAGCTGTTGTCCAGTGAATACTTTGCATTAAGACGGGATCACGACGAGAAAATGTCACAAGTTTCCCGCTGCAAAGGTGAAATAGATGTGCTTAAAAAAGATCTGCACAAAAGCAGAGTGGATAAAGAGGTATTTCTAGAAGAAGTTATGCGTTTACGAAGTGAATGTCAAACCTCCCAGGAACGCTTAAAAGCATGTGAGGAGAAGCTAAGAGCAGCAACAAATAAAAGTAATGACGAGGGGCGAGGTGGTCTGGAATCCAGAAAAGACCTTGAACAGTGTCGGGATAATCCACCAAAACCTCCAAAAATCTTTTACAGACCTCCTGCTCGTAATCCACCCTCACCTAAAGTGGTAGGAACAGACCTGAACAGGTCCCCTCCACCAAACCTGCAACAGTGTGCTGTGAATGTGTTTGAGGTATGTTCTCATGATAAGACGCCCATAGAGGTGTTTCCTGGTATAAAGGTTAAACCCCACTCCCTAGGAATGGAAGGAAGGCGCGCCGCGTCACCTCCTCCTAAAACAGGCGAGAAAAGGCAGTATTTTCAAACTAACAAACCACGTAATGAAGGTGCACGCTGGGACAAAGAGGCTCCTCTTTCAGAGGATGAACGTGCTTATCGTATATGGGGCATGCGTAGGACGCAAAGATATGGGATCCAAGAAGACCCATATTATCAGGGGAAATCCGAAGAGGAACCTCCAAAAGACGTACCTAACCCTCCCCCACCTCGGACGAAACGAACCGAGGCGATAAAATCACAGAGGTCCCAGGAGCAAAGCCCTACACCTCTGAGCTCGGAGGAGACAGAGAAATTACAAAGGTTTGTAGAAACTTTGAAAAACGCTGAAATGGGAATCCAACCAGGAGCACTATGTAGTGATGCGATCGCTACTAACTCTGAAGGCGCGAATGACAACATTACAGATGTCGGTGAAACGCACCAAGACATTGCTGTTGTTGCCTCCAAGAACCCCTCATCGGACGAAGGGGGGATAAACTCACACACAAACGATGATGAGTCATCGCAAACTGAAAACTCAGAACCTGATTTTCATGATTTTGAGCTAGGCATTCCAGTTCTGGGAGGACTCCCAGATAACCTGGTACCGAGTCAAGAAGCTGGGCCAGTATGGTTCACAAAACCATCACAGGCCATAGCTCTTTTCTCAAACAATGACGTCGACCAAGGACCACAAACCTATGGTGCCTTGCCCATAGACAGGTCCGACGACTCAGAAAAGGATTCGTTGGAGCTCCCCATGGAGCAAGAACCCTCATCAGTCTCATCACAGATTGAACAGGTGGTCGCTCAAGCCGACACTCTGACATCTGATGAAGAAAGAGACAAACTTCGCCAAGTTCTTTTAAAATATGAAAAGTCATTTTCAACTGACGCAGACATCATCCAACTTCAGAAGTTGGATGATCCTGCAATTAACTCGATGATACTGTATCTGACTGACCCAGACAAATACACTCCATCGAAAGGTAAACTGGATTCCGATCAAGACCTAAAAGTCCTCTTTCAGCTGCGCAAACAGTTAAAACTACTCAAGGACAGCCTAACTTTAGCTCATGGAGCGACGTCCTCACCCGTGTTCGCGGTCTCCCATGACCGAAGGGGGGTGACGCCAGTTAGGATAATGCTACCAGATGCGATAACGTGAACAAATCTGACATTCAGAGTGAGTGGCGCACCGAAACGTCATTTTCTAGTTGCTTAATCACTGCTTTTGTCAATGTTGAAACGTTGTTTTACTGGTTGCTTAGTCACTGTTTTTGTCGATGTTGAGACATCGTTTAATTGGTTTTTGGTATTGTTTTTGAACACCCCAGGCAAGAATGAATTTTGTGTGTAGTTAAGTTAGAGACTAAGAGGCCTTTAACCATGCCAACATGCAGTTCATTCATTAAATTGCAATCTTTGTGGAGTCAATGTATATTATTGCTACCTTAAGTACCATAATCTACATTGATCTCACAACGCTTAAGCCGAACCTACTCGAACAATTCTATTCGGGGGGATAGCTAATTCTTTTTGATGAGTCTCGCCATAGACTTCCAAAAACATTTATGGGGAAACCAAACACCCAATATCAAGTCGTTCGTCTAAAAGACAACAGACAATTGAACCAAACTATATTTTGCCATGTAAAGCTAACTTAAACCAAGTTAGAAATGGAAAAATAGTTTGGAACCCTTTTCTATAGGTATAAACCCCTGTAGTTACCCTTTTTCAGCATGTTCCACCCCTTAACTGGTAGTTGTAGCTGTTCCCAACCATAATAGCTTACACACCAGGTGCATATAGTTTAAGGCCTTATGTAAAATCCCCTTCATAAGCCCACCTTAAACCACATAATTGCATGGCACATTGAACCAGAACGGCACAGACTGGACGTCGACCAGAGACGACCTTCGCTGGAGGCGACCTGCAATCCTGACGTTGGTCTCCACTCTTCATCCAGTGGCCGCATCTTCAGTTCAATCCAAGGGTACCCCTCTGTATGCTGATCAATCAACACTTCCAATCGTTGTAGATTTACCGTTGTGGATTATATGACTTTTCCAGTGGATTACAGACTCTGTTTCCAAGGGGTTAAAGCATTGCTACAATGGAATTACCAAGAACATTGTGGAATTACCTTGACTTTGTTTTCCTTGCTGGATTACTTTTGACTTTTGTTTTCCTTGCTGGATTACTTTTGACTTTGGTCTTCCTTGCTGGATTACATCAAGCTCAAGGACATTCGAAGGCGTAAGTTCAAGTTTGGAATTCATCCCCATGGACAGGCGATGATTTCCAAAGGGGGGACTGTAGTGGACTAGGCCTGATGTCAAAACTGACCAGATGGACAGAAACTGTCATTTCATTG
>NC_056498.1:94651153-94683593 GCF_014905685.2 Nematolebias whitei
GTTGAGGTGCAAAACAACAGACAAGTTACTGGAAAAAAGATTATGTAATTTTCCAAAACCCCTCCTTAAGAGGAGGAGGGAAAAAGAGGTCTTTAAATACAGACTGAACGGATGAAACTTGGTCAATGCTGAGTCAAAGCTGAACTAGAGAGCCGAGCAGAAGGAATCACAAGCAAGAAGCAGCTCGTAGGATCAGAAGGAGTCCAAAAAGGAGTTGGATTTTACCAGTCTTGAGATGATCTTGGAAGTTAATTCTTTTCTTCACTGAGATGGGATTGGATTTAAGCTTTCGTTCATCGACACTTAAACTGGATGAGCTTCCTACTTCTATTAATAGCTTGACCTGGGCCTGTCCAAAATTCTGATCCTCTAATTTGGAATAGCTGTGCTTGCCTTCGAGGTTCGGCCGGTACCTCTCTCCTAGGGGACAGGAAATATGCCCTTACCATCACAGTGACTCATTAAGGGTCGCCTCAGAATCATGGTAAGCGGACAACCTCATTCTTACTCTGCTCTGATTAAATTGTTTCATCAAATTGGAAGAATAGCGTACAGGATAAATTTAGGAGTACTAAATTGGTTACTGGTGAGACTTGCTCGAAGGTGCTTCTGGTTCATGAGGGAGTTGAGGGAGAACATCTTTTGGCTTGATTTGTGAAAGGTCTATGTGAAGGCAGTATTTATAAATCCTCAAGGGCTCTTGAGGTTTAGAATTCCTCAGATAGTAGTCATCGCCTCACTTAGGGAAGAAAGTGTATCCTATGTACTCATGAAATTTAATCATTATAAAATTGTGCCTGATGCTGTATCCCCTGCCAAACTATTGATTAAAGCAACGCAAAATGAATAATTCTGGACTATTATTTCACCCTTATTGAATAAAAACATGGTAATGCTTGGTTCACTTAACAACACCAATAAAGGAGGTTTTGAAAGGTTCATTAGTTATTGAGTGACAACACCCTTGTGCCCATTTCCAGGGCCCTAAAGATTACCAGAACAGTTAACAATTGCAACGCTAAAGTAAGAGGTGAGCGGCCACAACGCGAGTTTCTCTGGACCAGAAGATCCATCCCTGCTGCTTGGAGGTTTGAGGTAACAGAGTGAGATCAGGGTGTGACTCACGGATTTAAGGTAGTTAATATTCTAGATGAATCACCTCGTCGCAGCCTTAATGAGGCTACTTTAGACAGCTACAGGTAATACTACGGCGCTGAAGTGAGCTTCCGGACCCCTTGGAGGAGAGGCTGCAAGCAAAGGTGCTTATCGCTACTTCCAGTGGTTACCTTTGCTTATCGGAAAGCAAACAAGGTGCACCAAAATCCTTCTGATGTGATGGTGGGTGACCTGGACTCTGACCTTGATCGTCTTTGAGTTCCAGACAAGCTCGCCCCACGTCAGAAATCTTATTTGTTGCTGCGGCTAGTTTCTCTTCACAGGCTTTTAAGCGTTCCTGTGATGTTTGACATTCACTTTGTAAACGCACGCCTTGTTGTACTAACGCCTCCTTTTCCAATCTGCATTCGTTCAGAGCTTTTGATGTGAGCTGCAACTGTTGTTGTAGCGTATCGTTGTCTGAACACAGCACTTGGTACTTAATCTCTCTTACCTTCATCTTCTCCTCATATGAGTGAGCTTGTAATGACAGCTGAGCTCGTGAGAGCTCTCTGTCACGTTGTACCTCATTTGCACGGGTCTCTTGATCAAAGTTAGACTGTGCCATGTGCTTGAGGTACTCCTCTCTTTCGCTGTTTAACCTTATTGCAAGGTCATCAGCCTTGTCTACCACAGCATAGAATGTTACTTTCAATAAGAGCGCCAATTTAGCCTGCTGGTCATAGCTTGACTCTGTTTTGTCTGTAGAGGTCACACTCTCTGCAACCACCTTCAGCTCGTCCAATAACTCTTTTGAGTTCATGCTGTCCACCTGTTCACCATATGGATGTAAGGATTCTGTGAGCAGCGTCAACGCTCCCTCTAACCAGTCCTTCATCTCACAAGGATTAATATCCTTTTCTGTCACACCTGCCATGGTTATTCACTGTTCAGCACTTATCTGGTTAAACAGTTGCCAACTTCAGATATTTTTACAGGTAAATACTTGTATTCAAGTGCCATGTGAGTTTTACACACTATTTTAGCTCTGGGTTCACTCCACAGTACTGTTAAAGCCACTTCTTCAAATGAATGGGCACCTATCCGTAGGTTTTACCCCAATGCATGAATATTTTTAAGTAAATGCCTCTTTCTGGCAGTGTTACTTAATGTGCTTATTTTTAACAGATACAAGAACCAGGCCTTTTTCAGTGTCCATTCACTCTAAAGCACTAAAATTAAACAAACATGCAATTTTTCTAAAAGTCTCACGGCAACTTTAGTTTTTAAACGCTTTTTAAGCAGTTTTATTTACCAGAATTTGCTATTTAAAACAGTTACTCATAAACCAGGTTGTGTTAACAAAAAGAAAAGAAAAAAAATGAGAGGAATTATCAGTCTCTTCCTTAAGGAAAACTGTTATACTCCTCTTTCAACAGCAGGTGGCAGTGTAAGCTTATTTATACCAGCAGGAATCTATGACAACTTCCTGTGAATCGTTCCGTTGACATCCAGTTGTTAGCCGTTACCTAAAATTAGCGTCGGCCCACACGGATCAAATCAGCGTTTCTGAACGGGTTTAAAGCTTAAACGTGGCGTCGCTTTAACAAGCACGTCTATCTGCATGAACACATGAGTTTTGTGGGAACAGTGGCAGCTCCATTTAGCGATTTTAAACACAATGGAGGCTTCGGTTGAACCGAGACTCATTTCCGGGGTCACGTGACTGAATCAACCAATGATCAGAGCAGCAGCGGGGGTGGGTTTTATAATCTGACATCAGAGGAAGTGACGACAGACACGTCACTCGTCTCTCCAGCGAATCAGAGCGTTTTAAACAGCTGTTTTCGACCAATCGCAGGTCGTCATTTCAGCTAATGTGTTAGCAATTAGCCTGAACATTCCGGTCAACTTTCTTTCATTAAAACTTCGAAAATGCGCTATTTACTGTTATAAATGTAACGAACAGCTCTACACAGCGGACTGAGTCGGCGCTCAGCTTTTAAAACAGCTTTTTATCCATTTAAAACAACTCGTTCGAACGAATCAGAACCAAGCTGGAACAGAACCCTCTTCTGTCACAGATTAAACAGAATCAAACGTTTTTTCACAGCTTATCAGCTTAGTCACACAACAATTAACACATTTCAGCTTTCAAATGACACATTGACTTTACTTCAGCTCTCTTAACACCACAACTGAAAACATATCACTGTATTTTCTCTGAACCCCACAGCTGCAAAACGCTGCGTTTCACAGTCGAACAGAAATCTGCACTTTTAAGCTAATTTCAGTTAAGATCAGATATTCCAACATGATAAATTCAAGTATTACACGAATAACAGTCCATTCATGAAACCGTACGAGGCCACCAGTATGCAATGAGAGACCAAGAGATGGATTCAGCTCAGGGGTGCTCTCTTACATTTTATAATATCTGGACTAGTTCAAGTACATGATATTATACTTAATTTAAACGGATTCTTTCATTTTTCTGGACTAAGTCATATCGTGCTTTGTGGAGTAAATGTGGACAGAGACGTGTTTAAATTTCTGACTCACCAACAACAGTGGGTCGTTTATTTTAAACGATTTAAAAACACATCACACATTTACATTAATTGGCAGATTGATTACAATTAACACAGCATAATTAATGAGCTTTACAATGAGAAATCATACGGCCATGATTTCTCACTTGCAACTAATTACAACAGACATTTCTGAAAATATCTGGATTAATTACTGGCAGATAGAAGAGTTTTAAAGATGGGGAATGAAGGAGTTTAAATGGAGAGAAAAGATGTGTGAGGGAAAATGTGTTGACGAAGAACGACACCCTCCATTCGAACCCAGCTCTACCTCGGTACACTTCGGTAGTGGAAATCGACTCTTTACCTTGTAGAAGATATCTCAGCTTCGGTGTAGAGTTCTCTTTCAGCGTTACCATTTCAGCATCTCCGTAGGATAGCAGAGAAACGTCTGGAGTAGTGACGGTACTTCGTTCAACAGCACGCTCACCTCCCAGGTGGACTCACATGAGCTGTGAGCCCGTCAGAGTTCCACTCAGATGTGGAAGATTCGATAATCCCCACGAGACTCGAAAGAACCCCCAACTAACTCCAGCACTTCAGAACTTTCGTTCGGTTCTACTCCCAGAACTTCGGTTCATGTCTCAGAACTTTGAACTCCCGAACTTCTGTTCTCTCTCGGAACTTTGAACTGACTGGAACTAGGAAGTGTTGACTTTTTAAAGAGTTCGCTTCCGGTCCCTTTTTTGGGAAATCCTGATTGGTTGAAAGAACCAACAGGGGTGTGGTTTTAGTGACGTAAGAGGGTTACTACAAGTCAGAAAAACAGCGAAGATGTTTTAGGAACAAACAGAGAAATGTTTAGGCGAAGTGACAGAAAGCAGGTGCCAGCTCCTCTGTTTCTGTCTGAGAGGTTTTAAAAACATGACAGTTCGTTCCAATAAACTTGTTTGCGACTGTCTCCGACTTTTGACCGACATCACTCCTTCTCATTTCAGACAGAAGATCAAAAATGCATAATTACTCTGTAACAGACATCTAACTTGATTTCTACTTTGAATGAGGATTAAAAATCATTAATACTGTTTCACAGTTGATTTATAATGAGTAGTTCACTTCAACATTTAAAAATAATTTGAACTAAACACACTTTGATTATCAAGATAATGTAAAATAGTAATGATAATAAAAAAGAGAGTGTTCTTTCAATTGATTAGTGCAGGACACACTTAGAAAGTCTCTGGATGAGCTAAATTTGTGTTTCTGGACTCAAATCAATGAAATAACAGTTCCTGTCCCAGGAAGGCCCTCAGGGTCAGGTTTTTGACCTGAGGCTTAGTTCACTACAAATTTGAGTTGATTAGCTAAAAAGCTACCTGATTTATTACTGTGTTCAAAATGTTCTAAGCGAAGTCTTTGTACCAAGAATTTGTTTTTTTGTCAATACATTCATTTAGTTCTAATTTTATCTTGCGTAGTTTTTTCTGTGTTTCCTCTCCTTGTAAACTTTCTAATAATTTGATAGATTTTTCTAATTCCTCAATACGTTTATTTTCTTTTTTCTTTTTGTTTGTTGAGTAGGATATTATTTTCCCTCTCATAACTGTTTTCCCAGCCTCCCAGAGTGTACATGCTGATGTACCTGGCAAGTTATTAAACTCTAAATACGATGTCCATTCATTTTTAAAGTATTGTATAAATTCTTCATCCATAAGCAGTGAGGTATTTAATCTCCAGTTTATACTTTTTGGGATTTCTTTCTTATTATCTAAATTTAAAGTAACTGGTGCATGATCGCTGACAGCAATAGGGTGTATCTTAGTGTCTGAAATGTTTGTCAGCAATGAGTTGCTGATTATAAAATAATCCAGACGAGAGTAAGAGTGATGCACATGTGAAAAGAAAGAATACTCTTTACTATTAGGGTGAAGAGACCGCCATGCATCGCAGAGTCCATAATCACTCATGTACTGTTTAACTACATTTATGGATTGCCAACTGCGTTGAGCTCCTACTGCATTCAGCCTGTCTATTTTGTTATCTAGACCAAAGTTAAGATCACCTCCCAGTACCAGCGAGCAATCCATGTGATTTGATAGAGTAGAGAAGAGATCATGAAAAAAAACGGCATCGTCCACATTTGGCCCATATAAACTAACAATACAATATTTTTGACTGAGTATGGATAATTTTAATATTATATATCTACCTTGCGGGTCCATAACTGTGTCTAATATTGTGAAGTTCACATTTTTATGTATTAATATTGCTACTCCTCTCTGTCTTGAGTTATAGCAGGCTGAAAATACATCAGGAAACTCAGGAGATTTTAGCTCATCCACAGTTGACGGTAATTTATGAATCTCTTGGAGTAATACAACATCTGCCTTTAATCTTTTAATCTGGCTAAAGATTCTATTTTTTTTATGTTGGCTACCGGCTCCATTAATATTCCATGTGACAAACCTTAAGATGCCCATATTTGTGCTTGTGAAAATATAATTAAACCACACCCATTATCACAAATATCAAAAATAGTAAAACACCCAGACAATAACATAATCCTTAATGATTGATTATTTATGCTTTATAGATAAACTAAGTGCTGTTTTTGAAGGTAAATCATGGATGTATTCCTTTATGAGGTATTTGTATGTATGTATATGGATATATATAAGCCTTTGTGCCTGTGTGCTAATAATTGTTGAGTCAGAAAAATAGAGACAAAAAAAAGAAAGTGAAATGATAATAAACACGTAAAGATAAAAGAAGAGAAAATAAAAAAGAACCCCCTTACCATATTAAGTGTCATGCCACCGTGTACCACCACCATCTGTGTAACCCACCAACCGAGCTGTGCTGAAAAATTACATATATATCTGGTAAGTAATATGAATATATATGCTTGCTAATACATTTTAAGTAAAATTAGCAACTGAAGATCATACTTACCTTATTTATATTATTAATAGAGCCAGGGAGTAACCTCTGGATCTCTAAACAGCTGACCATTGATGTAAAGTTTGTCCACAGCCACCGTAGCTCTTCTGCCCTCGTTTATATTTTTCTTTCTAATTGGGAACAGGACGCGCCTTCTATTCAGAATTTCTGCAGGGAATTGGTCGTTCATGCTGAAGTTCGTGTCACGCAGTTCTCTACCTCGGCTTTTTACTTGTTCTTTCTGTTTATAATGCTCAAATTTAGCTACAATTGGCCGTGGCCGATTGCTTCCAGGCTTCTTACCTCCGAGGCGGTGGACCCGGTGAAAAGTGATGGAATTAACCGCGTCACTCAGCAACTTCAGCTGGTTTTGAATTAAGTCACGGACGGAGGCCTCAGGGACCTCGTCCGCTCGCTCCGGTATTCCCGAGAAGACGAGGTTATCCCGCATGCTCCGAGCTTGGATATCCAGGATCGATTCTTTGATTTTTTTATTATCCCCGGATAGCAGCATCATCTCCTCGGTGAGTTGTTTAACTGTTCCTCTAAGCTCCTGATTTTCACTAGCAAGTAATGCTACCTGTTGTTGACTGAATTCCAAAGACTCCCTGAGGCCTTGAAACTCTTTATGTAGCATCTCCACTAATGCTAGTCGGGCGTCCAAGCTAGTTAGCTTCTGGTCAATTGACTCCAATATCTCCTTTAAACCTGAATTATCAGGAGACGGTGCCGTAACGCTGTCTGAGCTTCCCTGTTGATGTCGCTTAGCATTGGGGATGTTAGCTGAATTGCTAGCAGCACCGGATGTTTCTTTAGGCTTACCCATGACCAAGCTGTCAAAACACTCGTCAGCAAACAATTCCAGGCTTTCCAAAGTCTCCTCGTCCAGTTTGTTTGATTGAATCAAAACAGTTTGTTAGTAATATTTAGGACTTTCTTAATGATCTTATATTTAATTAAACAGTTTTTATTTAAATAAATACAGACTTACCAAAGTTTTATCATAATACTCACGCACAGTTTTTCCTAGTTCTCAGCAACAGCTCATTGCACCGCCACGCCCCCTCATTTACAAAAATTCTTTCAGTAGTTCTTGGTGCAGCGCCCCCACAGGCGAGTGGGGGAATAGGTTGGTTCAACAGGTTGGCTCGACTGCACAGTGCAGTGTGAATGCAAACGCACCAGCTCAAATGTAAACAAAAGGTCATGAATATTGGTCCCGAACCGAACCAAGTCTACCGGACTATCGGGTGTGAAAACAACCTTAGTGTAAAGACCCCCAAAGAGAAGGCGTGTATCAGCGGGCTGATCAAGCGCTGAAGAAAGAACACGGTCCCTAGTGTTGAGGGAGTGTGAGCGGCTGGACCAGGCCACTAGCCAAATACCCCTTAGTAATCCACTAGGCAGTGGGTGGGGTAGGAGGGCTTACGAAGGGTTACTGACCATAATCCAAGTAGTAAGTTAAGCAGCTAGTCTGTTCCCATCTGAAGTACAAGGAATAAAGTCGGGAGACTCTGCGGAACAGGCAACTCGAGACGACAAAAACAGAAAAATGGGTGAAGTGGCAGAAGATGTGGAGCTGGATGACCAGCCCAAGCCAAACGATCTGACAGAGGTAACACCCGAGCCAGAAAAAGAAATACTAGGAGTAAGGGTAGGAATCCTCCCATATGGAAAAGGTTATGAAACCTGGCACCCGCTGAAGCAGCTCCAATTCAAAGACAGTAATCTGGAGAAAAATGAAGAAGTCCTGCAACAAAACCTGATTAAATCAGGTCTATCAGGTCTCTCTTGTAAATGAGTCCTCGAGGCTCAATGGGATTTACCTGTATAAATAAAGGTTGATTGATAAATGCATCGAAGAAAAGGGTGTGTACCATTGTAACAAGGCAACAAATGGGCTTCAAATGATAGGAATGCGAGACCCAACTAGAATGAAAACCAAAGCAGAGATCAAAAAGTGGCTGCAATGGTGGATACAGATGGTAGAGACACCAGTAGGTGCGCTATTTGCGGTGGTCATCAGTCTTTCCTTTGATTATGACCCTCTAATAAAAATGGTAGCTAGGGCATCAGGATTGGGGTGGCTCTTAGTTACACACGACGTAAGAGCAACCCCTAAGTACCAGGAGTTCACGGAGGAGTCAATGAGATTAGCCATATATGAACAGAAAAAAACGCCAGGAGACAGGGGTAGGACAGGAACAGGCATAACAAAAGGGCTCTCCAGGAATCACCGATGAGGATGAGTCCGAATCAGATGAGGAAAAAGATGAAACCCCTAAAAGTGAAATAATCGTAACAATCCATGCAGGAAAATAAAGTCCGAATGTTGTCAGACCTGAACAAGGAGCATTCATCCCGGCCTCCCATGCAAACCCCTCATTTGTGAATCTCCCATTTAGAAGCTTTCCCCTAAGCAATAGCCAATACAGGGAGACTAAAAATCAAGACCTAGACTTAGACTCAGACGGTGAGCAACTAAAATCAGGGGCCAAAGTCGAAAAAAATACCAATGACTGGTCCTTTGATGATGAAGCAGGAAAAGAAAAGGATGATCAACAGCTGGATGCCATTGCCAAAGCTCTAGCAGAAAAACTGAGTCAGTACTGGATGAGCGGAAAAGGGTTGAATGTAGAACCCTTAGGAAAAACAAAGACGCAACCAAGGTTAGAGCCGAGTGATGATCAAAGAGATAAGAAAGAGAACCCGGGAGAGGGTTCCTCAGGAACACCTAACGAGACCCCCAGGAAAAAAACAATCTAAAGAGAAACATTGGGAACCTAAACTTGAACCAAAATCTAACCAAAAAGATGAGAAAGAGCCCAAGATGAGGCTGAAAGAGAAAATTAAGCCGTTACCAAAAGGCATGCCCAAATTCCCTCTGACTGAAACTCTTAACCCTTTACCCGAGGAAACACAAATCATACCACTCCAAAATGGGATCCGAGTGTGTAGGTTGAAAGGGAGCCCTTAGACTATGGATGCCAATGGGTTGTTAGTATTCACCGATCACAAATATAAGATCAATAACTCAACGTTCAGAAAAACTTTAAAGCAGCTAGCGGGAAGCGAGTATCAACAAGAGATAAGTCATTTAAGACAGCGAACAGAAGGCTTGAAGCCAACAGTGAGCCTAACTAGCGGTGCTGACCTTCCACATTATGCCATAATACATGTCCCGATTATAAGCTATGAGGAAGCGACCAGCGATGAAGGATATATGAGGGAAATGTTAGGAGCCCTCGAAAGAGGAGTATCCCGAGCCATAACACAGGGTTTTAGGTGACTGGTGATGAGTGTTGATGGGTTGCGGTCCCAACACCTACAGTGGGAAATAGCTGAGCGTGTGGCAGTACACTCAGCTATGTGGTTAGCAAAAGAGATGCCTGCTGCAGTAGCATTGAAGGAATTGATCATTGTGACTCCCACTCGTCTAGATGAAGATCGAAAATCAAGGGTCGTAGCCTCAATGACAAAACCAGAGAAAAAATCAAACGAGGAACCCCTTAAGCTAGGAAAAGAGCATGTGGAGAAACCATCAACATCACAAGGGGTCAAGAAAAGTGAGGACCCTTTAAGGATTAATCCCCAGGAACCGAAAACGCCTCTGACCTCACCCTCAGAAAAAGACTTGAAAAGTTCAGCCACAAGACGATGGAGAAGTGGTGCAGATTCACAAGGGGGACAGTCAAGGTGTAAGACACTAGCAAAAATACAACCATTAAATGGAGAGCGTGAGGAAAACGACGAAGAGAGCTCACAGGGAGAACCAGATGCTGATGTGAGCCAGGAGGACATCGATGATGAAGGTAGTGCCAGCTTAGGATCAATAGCAGGTCAATACGATGGTCCAATCAAGCCATTGAGAATAGGGCAAAGGAAAGGACAAAAGAAGGGGATAGAGATACTGGATGTACACAGGGTGTCGGAAAGGTTGGCCAGAGGTTTGAGTTGGGGTCCGGTGCAGGCAAGCGATGGGCGCCGAACCTACATCCCTGAAGCTGGCCAAAATCATTATGACATTCCACCAGTATGGGCAGACAGTTCAGAGGAGACAGTGGAACTGACTGTTAAAGCTACTTTGGGAGAATGGGCCAACATTTTAATGATGCCCTCGTACCCCACCTTAGCAGCCCACAAACCCTTAACCAGTAAGTTTAGAACAGCTTACTTGGGAATAGTGCACAATGTGATGCTAAGAAGAATGAAAAAGACTGCCTACAAATATGCCCAAGAAACAGAAAAGAAATTGCGAGATGAAATATCGGCCGATGAAGAAGACGACAGATGCACGGCCGAGGCAAATCCATCGTACTATGTGCCTCAATCAACCCCTGAACCAAAGCAGGTGGAACAAAGCCGAGCCTCCAGCTCAGACACTGACAGTTATCGTGAGTATAAAAAGCTGAAAACCTTAGTGAGAGAAAAAAGACCTCAAGAGACCACTGAGGAATACATCAAAGATGTGTGGCCCATGGTTGTTAGCGCCACTGAGTGTGATGCGGCAAAAAAGCTGTGGCTGGGTAATGTCACTACGAACCCAGTGAGTAAAGGGGAGTCGGCTCAAAGCCAATATGAGAAATTGGTCCTGGAAGATATGGATGACGAGGACTCTCAGATTCAACGAGCAAGAGTACGCATGGATCAAGGGCAATGCCTCACCCCAGTCTGGTATCAACTTAAACAAGTAATTCCCCCTAAAAGATATGTTAAAGCCCTGAGAATCGTAACAAAAGGGAGAAGGGGGAACTCACTTTTGCTAAAATGCCCCAACATGAGACCACTGTCACCCAAATAGATCAGGTAGTGAAGCCTTATGATCTAGAACAGCAGTTCTGGGATGAGCGAAAGAAAAGCTAGGCAAAACAGAGCCCAAAACAACCGAAGGCGGCTGAAAGGACCCCCCAGCATCCACAATACAGGGAGCGGCCCCCGAGGCCGCAAGAATCACCGTATAGAAACCAGCGACCAAGAAAATTTCAAGCTCCGGCTGCAAACCAAACACCCCAGAAGTGGGGCAAATATATACCGCCAGAGGAATATGCAAAGCTCACCCCAGAGGAAAAGAAGGCCCTCCAAGAGTCCCGCGCGAAAGGGAATGGAGGGCCAGCTAAATAATGGCCGAGAGGTCGCGGGTCACCCTAGAGAATGCCTATTGGGATGGGGATAAAATCTACACTAAACTAGGTGGAGAACTTTACCTGATAGATTCTGGGGCAGAGGTGTTGATGACCCGTAGAAACCTAAAAACAATAAGACACCTCACGGTCCAATTGGCTAATGGTACCATAGAAAAAATGCCTTTTGGCTTATGGAAAGGAATTATATGGGTAAAGGGACCTTATAACCTCATGACAGTAACAGACTTAAAAGAACTAGGAAAGCCAAAAAGAGACCGAAGGGCCCTGAATAGACTGCTGGATACGCTCAAATCCAGGTTAGTAAAAAAAGGGGCCAACACATGAAAAAAAGGAAATCGGAGAGTGGTATAAACCTGTAAATATCCCCGAAGTGACAGAGCAAAAATTAAATGAGAGCGACTTCTCCCCGGCTGGGAAAGAGAAGTTAAAACAAATCATCGAGTCGGCCTCAGCGGCCAAGTTTAAAAATGACCGCGGGGAATTGGGTCCAAGATTTGTACACATAATCGAAGGAGGAGTGCATCCACCTGTGCGACAGTATCCCTTCAACCCAGGGGCAGTTGAAGAAATGAACAAAATAGTAAAAGAATCAAGTGCTTTAGGAATCATTAGAGAAGAAGCTAATCCTATTACTAACAGTCCCATCCAGGCAGTAAAGAAACCTGAGTCTGCCGGAGGAGGATGGCGACCAGTAATCAATTTCAAAGCACTCAACAGACGAACAGTGGCCAACTGAACTAGCCTAATCAACCCACAAGGTACTTTGAAAACCTTGCAAGTGAAAAAGTACAAATCCTGCATCGACTTAGCAAACGGATTCTTCTTACTCAGACTGGCCAAAGAATCACAAGGGAAAACAGCTTTTACCCATCACGAGAGAAGCTATGTTTGGCAGCAATTACCACAGGGATACAAAAACTCTCAAAATGTGTTTCAATCAGCCGTAATGGATGTGCTTAAAGAATTAGGTGCCACAGTTTACATCGATGATGTGTTTATCACAGATGACACAGAAGAAGAACATCTAGAAAGACTAGCAAAGGTGGTGCAGCGAGTCACAGAAGCAGGGCTGAAATTGAATCTGAAGAAATGTCAGTTTGGACAGTTTCGAGTAAACTATCTAGGGTTTCAAGTAACAGCCGATCTGGGACTCTCAGAAGGCTACAGAGAGAAACTCGAACAGATTCAGCCCCCCGAGTCCGAAAACGAACTGCAAAAAGTCTTAGGCTTATGCAACTATGTGAGAGATCATGTCCCCAACTATCAGAAATATGCCAAACCCTTGTATGCTTGCCTGAAGAAAAGAGAAGGAGAAAACGAACAGAAAAGCAAAAAAGCTTGGATTTGGACCGCTGAAAACCAAAATGATTTGGAAGAACTGAGAACAAAAATACAGGAAGCAGTACGCTTAGAACCAAGGAGCCTTATGACAAAACTCGTAGCTGAAGTTAGCTGTGAGGGAGACGATGCCATGATAACAGTTAAAAATGAAAATGGAGTCACCTGGTGATGAGCGGCTGAGATCACGTAGGAGCTGTGCAGCGTAAGTAAATGACAAAATTCAGGTAAACCAAACAAATTAAATTAAAATAAATTAAACTCAGGTAAAACAATCAAATACATTAATATTTTTCATAAATTTTTTGTTATTACTAACCTGTGCTTTTTTGTTTCAATAAAACAAACTGGACGAGGAGACGTTGGGACGGTCTTGAGAGCTACCTGCTTTGAGAATATAGTGATGGGTAAACCTCAGAACACCGCGCCCACAGCTACTCCAACATCCAAGCGCATGCGTTTGGAGAGCTCAAGCGGCGCGTCCACGTCTCCTGAGAAAAGCTTCCCCGATGTTCTGGAGTCCATCGACAAAAAGTTATCAAGTTTAGATGCCCGACTGGCTCTCGTTGAAGCTCTCCACAAAGAATTTCAAGCGTTGAGGGAATCTCTGGAGTTCAGCCAAGCTCAGGTGGCGTCGCTAGCTGCAGAAAACCAATCTCTGAGGGGAGACGTTAAAGATCTCACAGAGAGGATGACGCAGATATCCGGAGAAAACAGGAAAATGAAAGAGTCCATCCTGGACCTTCAAGCTCGGAGTATGCGGGATAATCTTGTCTTCTCTGGGATCCCTGAACGAGTAGAGGAGGACGCAGAAGCTACGATCCGTGAGTTTATCCAACGTGAGCTGAAACTCCCAAGTGAGACCGTAAAAAAGTTCACTTTCCATCGTGTTCACCGGCTCGGAGATAAGAGGCCCGATAACAAGCGACCTCGCCCAATTATAGCTAAATTTGAGCATTATAAACAGAAAGAGCAGGTGAGAAGTCAGGGCAGAGAGCTGCGTGGAAAAGATTTCAGCGTTAATGATCAGTTTCCTAAAGAAATACTCGACCGGAGGCGAGTTTTATTTCCAATCAGGAAAAAATTCATATCTGAAGGCGCCAGGGCTACAGTTGCTGTAGATAAACTTTATGTTAACGGTCAGCTGTTCAGGGAACGGGACATCACTCCATGGCTTTATTAAAAGAAACAACAGTTTGGTTTAAAGCAGGGCTGTTCAACGTATGACCCGTGGGCCAGGTCAGGCCCACAGATGGGCCAGGTTCGGTCCAACAATGAGTTCTTTATTTTTTTTTCTTTATTTATTTATGTATATATATGTATATGTGTGTATGTGTGTGTATATGTATGTATGTGTGTGTATATGTATGTATGTGTGTGTATATGTATGTGTATGTGTGTATATGTATGTATGTGTGTGTATATGTATGTGTGTGTGTGTGTATATGTATGTATGTCAAGTTTCTCTGCAGTTACTGTGAGGTGTCCACTTGACAGACTGGGACCAGACTTCCTTTTTCACTCAGCATTCCTTTTTTAATTTCACCAGTTGCACAGATAATACAGTTGATTTGGTAAACGGTGGTTACAACTAATCAGGTGGTCAGTTTATCAGGTGAAAAACCTTCAACAAAAAACACAAATAAATTAGTCTAAATACATTGCTACAATTTTTTATAACAAATGCTCATATAAATATTTAATAATTACTTGGACTTATATTTTATGAAGAACAAACATTTACACGTTCAGAGATTACTCAAATAAATTTTGTCTTCCTCTACTCAAAGCAAACCGATCCAAAAAGCACCTCTAAAACTCCAATTAATGAGCTTACCGATAGTCCTTTAAGTTTAAAGTCCCCTTTCCTCACAGGTTTCAAGTCTCTGTCTCTGCTGCCGCACGCCCTGCTCGCTGTGCTTTTTTTTTTCTCTCTCAACCGAGCGGCTGGTTTGCTGTTATTTTTCTAGTGCCAGTGCGAGCAGTCAGCTGATTTGATTAAGCGCACCGCACCTGCTCAGCGCTTAGTCGCGCTGCCGTGTAGAGCGTGTGAAGAGCGCGTGCACAGTATGTGCAGCGTGCACGGTGTGGGCGGCGCCAGGTTGCCGTGACAATGTATGTGTGTGTATATGCATGTATGTATGTATGTATGTATGTATTTATGTATGTATATGTATGTGCATATGTATGTATGTATGTATATATGTGTGTGTATGTATGTATGTATGTATGTATGTATGTATGTATGTATGTATGTATGTATATATATATATATATATATATATATATATATATATTTATATATATATATATATGTAGAAACGTTTCGTCTCTCATCCGAGAGACTTCCTCAGTCTGAGGAGCTGTATTCAGCTCAGTCTCTTAAATAGCACCGTCTCAGGGTGGATCAACCAGTTTTGCTGCTGACAACCAAAACCATCTGATCACATGCTCAAGAAGGACCATCAGCATAACAATGGATCATTAGCACGCATCATTGACGTCCTTTTCAGGGACACCACCAAGTCATTGGTTCAGGTATGTTGACGACACCTGGGTTAAAATCAAATCTCAGGAAGTCCAACATTTTACTGACCACATCAACTCTGGGGATAAATACATCAAGTTCACACGAGAAGATGTAAAAAATGGCAGGTTGGCGTTCTTGGACTGTGAGGTCTCAGTCTCTGAAAGAGGACATTTGCAAACTGAGGTGTACCGCAAACCCACACACACGGACCAGTATTTGCAGTTTGACTCCCATCACCCTTTGGAGCATAAGTTAGGAGTCATCAGGACTCTGTATCACAGAGCAGACAGCGTCCCCACTAGCTCAGGAGCCAGGCAGAAGGAGAAATCCCACACAAGACAGGCTCTAGAGCAATGTGGATATCCTAACTGGGCCTTCCTAAAAGCAGAGAAGAAACCCAAACAGGACTCCAGTCAGCCAACAGGTGAAAAGGAGGAACCCAGACCCTGACCAATGGTCATTCCATATGTTGAGGGAATATCAGAGAAACTGAGACGTTTATTTTCTAAACATAACGTCCCAGTGGCTTTTAAACCCCAAAATACATTACGGCAAAGACTGGTTCATCCCAAAGATCCAGTCCCCCGGCACAAACAGAGCAATGTTGTGTATGCTGTTCAGTGTCAGGAGGGCTGTGATCAGTCTTACATCGGGGAAACAAAACAGCCACTGGCCAAAAGGATGGCCCAGCACAGAAGATCAACATCATCAGGCCAGGACTCTGCGGTCTACACCCATCTCCAGGCCAGCGGTCACTCTTTCAGGGATGAAGATGTTCACATCCTGGACAGAGAGGAACGATGGTTTGAGAGAGGAGTAAAGGAGGCCATCTTTGTGAAAAGAAATCGTCCATCGTTAAACAGGGGTGGAGGCCTCCGGGTTCAACTGTCCCCCTCTTACAATGCTGTGATTGCTAGTATCACTCAGCCCTCTGTGAACAGTAAACAGCCATCAGTGTGCTAATGATCCATTGTTATGCTCATGGTCCTTCTTGAGCATGTGATCAGCTGGTTTTGGTTGTCAGCAGCAAAACTGGTTGATCCACCCTGAGACGGTGCTATTTAAAAGACTGAGCTGAATACAGCTCCTTAGACTGAGGAAGTCTCTCGGATGAGAGACGAAACATTTCTACATTTTTTGTTGATTTAATTTGTTTTGTTTTTTTGAATGTCCAGAGGACCAGATTTAACTTTTTTAGATTTTTCTACCTGGATTATTGAGCATGCATCAGGATATTATGAAGAAGAATTCACAACTCATGCAGCTGAGGTGTGGAAAAAGTATAGTGACGGAAAATGGAGAAGATCCGTACCCGACGGTACAAGTTGCACTAACGTCATATTAGGACATCAGCTAAA
The DNA here is from genome assembly GCF_014905685.2 of Nematolebias whitei. NCBI lineage: Eukaryota > Metazoa > Chordata > Actinopteri > Cyprinodontiformes > Rivulidae > Nematolebias > Nematolebias whitei. The sequence goes on from NC_056498.1 coordinate 94,668,090, forward strand.
AACTAGAAAAAATATTCAGGGAGTGATTGTCCCCTTCGTCTCCGACTCTATGATTGCTCTTGCCGAAGGACATGCACTAAGACGACGCCTATGCTTTGGCAAGGAGTTGTATGGCTACGACTGGGTAGGCCCAAACAAAATCTACTCTAATCTCACGTCAATATCCAGAAGAAAGTTGGAAAAAATGTGGCAAGGGAGAGGAAGAACATAACTGTGCCTGGTATGAAACTGTTAGTTACACAGTAGGCCGTAAAGTCACGGAAGTAGTGCATGAAGTAGGAGAAGTGATCAAGGAAGGCGGAAGATTCGTTGAAGGATGGATAGTTGATCTTTTCCTTCAGATCTGGCCCTATTTGGCAAGCTTATTTGGTGTGATAGCTGTCGCCTTATTAGGACGTGTGCTCCTACAAGAAGGCATCAAGGCCATGTGCTGCCCATGTGGGAGGAACTACAAGCTGCTCCCACCAGAACGGGCGCTGGCTCGGCTTAAAACTGAGAGAACACGGAAACAGTCTCATGTCCGCCCTGGAGCAGCAGAGAGCAGAACTCATGATTTCCTTGCAGTCAAGAACATCATGGATTGCCCAACAACCAGTGCTCCAATTGATGTGAGTACATTTTATGCAGACTCGGATAGCACTACAGCCCCCACGCAGACCTCCTGGCCAAGATGCCCATCCTATTTTAAGGGGAGTACAGTAGAACATTTTCTAATAATGATTACATGGATGTGCTACTGCCACACAGGCAAGTGGGGTAAAGGGCGATTGATGCGATTCCCTATGGCCTTCCAGGCCTACGCCAAGATAATCGTGACCCATGTAATCTTAAAGAGGGCTGAAATAATGCCACACTTATTTGTTACCTATATAATGGGAAGGGTCCAGACCTCATTCCGGCAAAGAGTAGTGATCTCATCTTGGCTGTTAGTAGATTCCATCGTAGTGACCCTTGAGTGTGTGGCCACACTCACCCCTCTACCTATACCCATCACAAACTGCGGGGACACAGCTGGAAGAATCGTGATGGCAGTGATGGAAGGAGCTATAACCATCACTGTGTTGGCACACCTGCTACACCAAACCCTATCCTTGCGACTCCAAAACAGACAACGATGGACCCTGAAAATAGTCATCCTAATTGGATGGGGTCTGGCCTGGGGAATCTGTTCTGTGCTATATTGGACTGGTCTCTGCACCACAGTACCCATTGTAGTTTGGATGATGACTTATGCTGCCATCTTCAAAACCAGACCTGAACCTGCTCCTATTGCACCGGAGGGAAGTGGAGGCCACGGAATCTCCATAGATTGAATCCCCGATTCACCGAAAATACAAAGAACCGTCATCATTATAACCAACACTGCTTAAATATCCCCCCTGCTAATGCTATTATTAATCATTAATCTAATGTCTGTTTAACTCCGGGCCACATTGCTCGATGAGGTCCTTGATGTCGGCTGACGGCCTGTATAGGTCCAGTAACGGCTGAGGGCCTTTGAAAAGCGATGAAACCCAGGGAAGAAAAAATAAAATAAAATAATAATAAAAATAAAATAAAAAGTAAAAATAAAATAAAATAAAATATAGTAGTTGTGTTATAGTGTTAGATCTTGTTTTATCCCCTTTTGTCGTTACAGGAGCATGAAGTAACCTGCTGTTTCTGTCACAAAGGATTAACAGAAAACAAGTATCTCTGGGCTGTTGGTTCGTCCTGGTGGTGCCAATGCTGTCACTCTGGCTTGGTGGCCAGAACTGCGGTAAATGGAATTCTTGTCTCAGATGAGCCCCATAGTCTGCCACAAGTATCAGCAGCAGTGTGTATGGAAACAGAGCGCACCTGCAAAGTCATCTGGACCTCGGCTCTGAACTCGGTGCCCTATCGGCCGAGGGGAGCTATCCCACCACGAGCCTCATACTACCCGGTGGTAGCCAAGTTGTGGGAACACCTCCACAACGTCACCGGGTTCGTGGCAATCCATCTGTACACTGGGCTGCCCTTGGTCCATGGCCCATCCTTCAGGATTACACAGGGATCATCAGAACCTCTGCCCCCGACAGTGCCAGCCTCCTTAGGGGCAAACCTGGGAGCCACTACACCACTGGTTCCGACTCCCGCGATGACAGCAATTCAAGATCGAAATACAAATCCACCTAACGTCCATCTGGCACCAAACCTGATAGTGACAACTCAACATCAGACCCCAGTCGCTACTTCACCTGACCCACCACCTACAGGGGCTCAGCCTGAGAACAAGCCCATGGAGGTAAGGGCAACATCTCCTGGACCACACCTTCTCTCCCTAGAGTACCCAGAACTGTACCAATTGGAAACCTATCTCGATCATTTTGTGAGCACTGAAGTTGGTCCACCTAGTCCGACCAACTCCACGGGCACTGCTCCATATAGTCCTACCAGCCCTGAAGAATCTAACCCGACAAGCCTGATAACCCTGGATAGAACATTTCTGGACCCAACTCATCTTGATGAGTAACTGCCCCTCGAGAATCGACGCAAGAACGACCACAGCGAGTGCCAGAAGTGTATGCATGGGTCTATTCAGACGATAGGCGACCCATCTATGAGCCCATCACTCCTGTGGAGTCTCCCATGAGTGTGGAGGCAACATCCTCTCAGCCTGTCACCAGCACAGCCCCACCTTTGTCTGAGGATGCACGTCACCCCGGTGATCCGGCATCTCAACTGGGCAATTCACAGGAGATCGACTCTGGCGAACTGACGATAGTGGATTATTGGGATGCTGCTGACAAGGAGGCCCAAAGCCTTGGGCCTAGCGATACTGAAGACCCAGCACCGTATCACAAGGATCTGGTCGATTTGGATTACGAGGAATATGTCTTAAAAGTGGATACAGCAGATGAAGATAGAGACTGGCTTGGAGCTTAAGTGTGGGTCAAGGGAACAGTCTGACTCCATGGAGAGGGTGTCAAGGAAGCCGATGTGCGGAGTTGAGCCTGCTCCCAAAAACGAACATGTCTTGACATGCCCCGTTTCAAGGCCTCGGAGTCCGAGATAATGAAAACCATGTGTGGAGAAACATATAAACTTACAGACCACATAAACACACATGTATATGACTGTAGTATAACATATCCTGAGATATATTCATACATTAAACGGGTTCACTCATCTTTCTGGACTGTGTGATGTTCGTGCGTTGAATTCAACAGAAATGTGGACGTGAGACGTTAATTATCTTTGACTCACCAAGTGAGTGGGTCATTTATTAACAGAATCAAGTTTAACACATCACACATTTACATTAATTTGGCAGAATATGAAAACAACAACATAATTAATCAGCTTTTACAACCAGGAAACCATACGGCCATGGTTTTCCGTTGTTACACCACAGACATTAATGAAAACATCTGGATTAATTTTCTAGCAGATAGGATAGTTAAAGATGGAAAGATGAAGTTTATCTGAGAGAGATGTGTGAGGGAATTTGTCTGTTTTAACCAGAACAGCACGCTCCATTGAAATCAGCTTGGGCCAACGGTACGCTTGGTCGAAATAGAACTTTTACCTTGCAGACGATAGCTTCAGCGTCAGTGTAGAGCTCTTCTTTTGACTCTTTTCAGCGTCTCCGTGAGAACAGCTAAAAACCTTAGGAGTCGTGTGAGGTTATCCAAACAGAAGTTATAATTCCCAAAATCGTCTCTGGTTCAGCTTGTTTGGTTTAGCAGCATCCATGAATGCCTGCGGTTGCATTCACGGACTCCCAAACTCCCTGCACTCTGGATTCCACAACTCTTGAACTCTCAAAACGCTCTGCATTCTGGATTCCAAAACTCTTGAACTCTACTGGAACTCTTCTGGAACTCTTGGAAGTGCCGATATTTAAATGGGCTCCACTTCCGGTTCGTTTGAGAGCCTCTGATTGGTGGATGGACCAGAACAGAGGTGTGGTTTGTGATGTAAGGTGTTATGGAAAGTCAAGGATAGAGATTAAGATTGTTTAAGAACAGACAGAAAGATTGTTGGAGAAAACCAGTCTTAGTGGCGTCTCTACTCAGTATCTTGCTGTAAAAGTTAAACATGACATTTCTTTTCAGTAAACTTTCTAGTTGACCGAAGCTTGAACTTTAACACCCTTACAACTTTGCTCATTGAAGACAGAAAAATCAAGAAATTTAATCATTACTCTGTAATGTACTCTAACTTGATTTCACTTTGAATTGAGGAATAAAAATCATTACTACTGTTTAAATAAATAAAAATGAGTAGTTCACTTCAACATGTAAACATTGTTTGAACTAACACAATTTGATTATCAAACATTTGTAAAATAGTAATGATCATAGAGAATTGTCTTTTCCACTTGATTAATTCAAGAAAGAAAGTCTCAGGATGGGTCAAACTGTATTTCTAGATTCAAATCAATGAAATGACAGTTTCTGTCCATCTGGTCAGTTTTGACATCAGGCTTAGTCCACTACATGACACACACTTACACAACTACACAGACACACACACGCAGGCACGCTTAAACACACACACACAGGCAGAAAGGAGAGAGGAGCAGAGGAGCAGAAAGATGTCTTTTCTTTTGAATAAAAATTACTAATTTTCAGATGAATGAGAAAGATGTGTTTATAATAATCAATAGACAAAGAAGATAATCAAGTGATACTATAATCTTTGTGATTTTAAAATGTGATTTTAAAATGTAAACATTATGATTTTTAGAATGTAATCTGTTTAAGTTTGTTCATGATGTTGAAGAATGAAGGAAGGAGGTTTCCCGTGGTTTCACGAATGTTCTAGAAGAAGGTGTGAGTAGAAAAGTTACACAAGCAGAGGTATTACGCAATGACAAGCCCTAGAAACAGCTCTGAGCAAATCAGAACAAGACAACTCAAGAATGACTAAGCAAAATTGAACAAAGTACACCCAGATTTTAATATGCATGAGGAGTGACTAGCAAAACCTCATAGAGGCCTGTAAATTCGGACCTAAATCCAACCCAGAAGGGTTGGGTTTGCCCAATGGTATGATCGGTCTGGAGATGTCAGTCACAATCTCAGGCTATATAAACAGATGTTTCTATGAAAACTCCACTGTTTGGGACCCACTACTCGTGTGAGGAGGAAACGAACGGGACCTGCGAGGATCACGAGATGATTGTGGATTAATAGGACAAGTTGGACTGCCTCAGCTGAAGAAGAACAATGGTGAAATCCGTTGGAATACGCTTCTTTTTGGAACTATTCATCAACCCTCAGCCCAGATTATTCCTAAATCCTTTTTCTTCAAATTCGACCAGACCGAGGACCAGAAACGGCCCACATCCAAGAGATGGGGAAATTTGCCTCTTGCTTAATCAGAAAAATGGTAAGAGGACGTTTCTCAAACTTAGTCCTTAATAAAACCTTATTCCAAATTAAAGCAGCAGTGTATGAATTGACAAGCAGAAAAATCAATTATATTATAAATCTGGTTGCTCAGAGTTGCAGAAGGGTCTTCCTTGCAGTGAGAAATAAAAGCCCGTCCACAGGGACGGAAATCTACCTTGCCCAGGAAAGGTCAACAACTGGAAAGGGACTAAGGAGTGAAAATTATTCATCATGTAATCGCTTTGTAATCGAATGTAATCATAATTGTACATACCGCTGTTCCCCTGCAAAATTTATTGATTAAAGCAAAGCAAAACGTAAAATTCTAGATTCTTATTTCAACGCCCCTTTTGTTCTTGGAAGTGGCAAACTTGGTTCAGAGAAACAACAGAAGCACGGGAGGTTTTAAACGGTTTTATTAGCTTTTGATTATAAAACAACATCCATGAGTCTTGTGTCTAGGCTCTAAACAACGCCAGATCGATTAGCAATTGTAACGCTAAATCAGGAGATAAGCTACCGTTAACTTGCACTTCCTCTTCTGCTAAACGTCCCCACTCCTGCTGCTAGGTCTGGCGAGGCACGAGGTGAGACGTTGGGTGTGGTGCAAGGATCGGAGGTAGTTAACAGTCTGGGTGAATCATCTCAACACAGCCTTAGACTAAAACTGTCCTAGGAAACGGCTGCGGGTAATACCTGAGCCATAGGATTAGTTTTGATACCCGTTGGAGGAGAGGCTGCGGTGAGGGCGTGGCACGTGTCCTGTGCCTACCTCACTCGGTAAATTAAAACAGATGACATTAATCTGGTTTCCAGCTCTAATGTTAAAAATATTTGTGTTATTTTTGATCAGGACATGTCTTTTATCCCCCACATTAAAAACGTTACAAGAACCACCTTCTTCCACCTGCGTAATATTGTTAAAATTAGAAACATCTTATCTAAAAATGATGCAGAAAAACTGGTCCATGCATTTGTCACGTCTAGACTGGACTATTGCAATGGTTTATTATCTGGATGTCCAAATACTTCTTTAAAACGTCTTCAGTTGATCCAAAATGCTGCTGTCAGAGTCTTAACTGGAGTTAGTAGGAGAGATCATATCTCTCCAGTTTTAGTTTCTCTACATAGGCTCCCTGTCAAATTCAGAATAGAATTCAAAATCTTACTTCTAACCTACAAAGCTCTCAACAACCTGTCTCCATCTTATATTACAAATCTTATTGATCCATATTTTCCTAACTGAGCACTTCACTCTCAGGCTGCAGGTTTACTTGTGGTTCCTAGAATTTACAAAAACAGAATGGGAGGCAGATCCTTCAGTTATCAGGCTCCTCTCTTGTGGAACCAACTTCCAATCTCTGTCCGTGAGGCCGACACATTATCCAGTTTTAAAACACTTTCCTTTTTGCTAAATCCTATAGTTAGGGTCGGCTTGGGTTTCCTGAACTGTCCCTCAGTTATGCTGCTATAGGCTTAGACTGCTGGAGGACAAACTGACCACACTTTTCACTCTGCTACTGTCTTTACTTACTCTGCTCAACCTGTTTTGTATTTGTAATTATTTTTTCTATCCTTAACATGTGGTTTTTTTTGTCTTTCAGATACACCAGGACCTATATCTGGACGTACCATTCTGTGTTCGTCTGTTTCTCCTTCCTGTCCTCTCAAACCAGCCGGTCAAAGCAGATGGCTGCTTGTCCTGAGCCTGGTTCTGCTGGAGGTTCCTTCCTTTTAAAAGGGAGTTTTTCCTTTCCACTGTTGCCATTGTGATTGTTCAGGACGGGAGACTGCAACAAAGCCAAAATTAAACGTGTCTGCTGGCCTCCTTAGCTAGAGAACTTTACTATTTGGCTATGCATGTGAATGTTCCTGTAAAGTGCCCTGAGACAACTTTGTTGTGATTTGGCGCTATATAAATAAACTGAATTGAATTGAATTTAGAGCCAAACGTATTACAACGACGTCACCTGAATTTGTCACGCCACCACACCCACATCCTCCAGCGATAACTATAATTTAAAGCAAGTCAGACCAACTTTTCTTATATGTCTTCTAACACAGGATCATCCTGATTAGATCAAGGATGTCAAGAGGGGGAGCATTCCAAGTTAAAAAAAAGTGACTTCCTGTTCTGTTGGGGCAGCACTTTAATCACGTGAGAATATGACCACAGAGGATCGTCGGGCATCTGACAGGGATGACTCATGCCAAGTTTGGTGCATTTCGGTCTTTCAATGTGAAAGTTATAGCGTTTTGAAATTTACGGTGTGAAGCGCAACTTTGAGGGCTGGCCACGCCCCTTTAACATATGCAAAAATAAAAGCTTTTGATATCTTTTTGTAACGTATGTACCATTATTTATTAGTTTTATTTGGACTAATGGAGAACACAATGACCGAAACACAGAATAGTCCTTTATGGAGCCTGATTAAAGTGAATAATGACCATTTAACACAGCAGATGGGAAAAATTGAAGAGTGTATTATTTTGAGAGAGAAACAAGCAAACAACAAGAAAAAAGTATACACCCACACTTTATCAACTGGATGTAGGGAATAACTGTTCAAAGCATTTGTTATGCAGTTCAATAATTTAAAATAAATGTTCGGAGCACTTTATGTGTAGTCCCCGATTTCAGTTTAAAAAGTCTGTTCAAGACTTTGTTTCAGAGTTCTTTGTAGTTATATTTATTTCCCAAGTTCCTTGTAATTTTCCTTCTTTTCGAAAGTTCATTTGTGTCCTCCCAGTAATTCCATTCCGGAAAATATCAAAAGGAAAGAAAATGAAATCCTATAAATATCCTAGAAAATGATCCTACCAGCTCGCCATCTGTTCTGTTCAGTTTTCATTTGGAGGTAGAAAAAAACCTGACCTGTAAATGGCCAGAACAATAATCAACATCAATTTAAATTCAAACAATAATTCAAATCAGTTTACCAGTAAACATTAATACAATACACACGTTAATTAACTAAACAAACAGTTCAGTAATCATTTGGGGTTTTCCATGCAGTACTCCATAGGAAAACTCATTCTTTTAACTGTGCACTTACATCAAACAATGCTACTTCCAGTTAGCATATTAAATCACAAAATAAGTCAAATGTACAAACATAGAACCCAAAATCATTCAGGCATTATAGCCGAATGAAAGAGCACATTTAGACAAATTAACCAGTGAGCACAATGTCCAGGTGCAATTTAATTATAAGGGTTAAATTAAACTTCAAATCTAAAACAAACGCTTTCCTAATGAAGTTCCGCAGCCGCGGTAGTAGTGCCTCAGCAAAATATTTTAAACAGCTAAACTAAATCAAATACTGCTATAAACGAAAAATATATAAAGTTTACCATTGAGTCAAGGGTATGCTTATATGTTGCAATGGATTTTGAAGAGCAATTGTTGGTTAGTTCTGCTTAGAATGTCAACTCTTCATCCAACAGCCACAACAGGAGCAAACAGATGCCAAACAAATGTCAACGCCCCCTTTGTCAGCTGTCTAAATCATTTTTTTGTCAAGCCGTGTTGGCCAATCCTGGAAGGGTTTATTGATAATGTGACATTTGCTATATTGTGGGTTCGTTTTAATGTATTTTAGTAATATGGGTTACATTTTACTCTCCAATGTCTTAAGGGCATATCAACCAAGTTTGAAGGCAATCCTTCAAAATCCCTAGGAGGAGTTTGTTAAAATTCACAATTAGAAACACCCAAAAATGACCATTTGACCCAAAATGGCCAACTTCCTGTTGAGTTTGGACCAGGGCTCCAAGAGAATTTTTCATAGGTCCTAAGAAGCTACATATGTACACAGAGTTTCAGAATTATCAGTCCAAAATTGGCTTGGGGCTGAAGTTTTAAAATATTCTAGGGGGCGCTGTGGAGGCTATTGGCCACTTATCATGGATTCCTGTTCAAGGGGTGGATAATGATCGATCATAGTGATTTTGGTGCACCTCAGCTCAAATCTGTGCAACTTAGAGCCCAAACGTATTGCGATGGCGTTACGTCTTACTTCACCACGCCATGACGCCCACATGATCCACCCAAAACTGTCAGTGTTGGAAAGCAAGTTACACCAACATTTTTTTGGTCACTGGACACACTATCATGCTGATTAGCTCACAGGGGTTAGATAGGGCCCGTTCAACGTAAAACTTTACACTTCCTGTTGTCAGGGGGCGTGGCTCAAGTGATGAAATATGAGGTCTGGCCCCACCCCTTCAGCGTGCTCCGAAACGCACCATTTAGATAGCTTTTCATTTCCCATGCCTTTTGAACAAAATGGCCAAGTTTGAAACCGGTTGAGCGAAATCCCTAGGAGGAGTTTGTTCCAAATGCCGAGGCTGTAAACCGCCAAAAAGGTGTGAAATTTGGGATGGCATTCCAAATGGCCACCTTCCTGTTTATCGTACAACGTTAGTGCCAGAGGGTTTTCTGTGCATCTTGGGGACTTGGACAAGAGTACAAAATTCCATGCTTCTACAACAAACTAAGGTTAATGTGGAGGGTATTTTGACAATTTCCAGGTGGTGCTCTTGAGCTGTTTCTGATGCGATTTTTGCCACGCCCTTAAAATACGTAATTTTTCACCACTCCTGATTTTTCCGCCAAATTTGGTGAGTTTTGGGATATGTTAAGGCATCCAAAAGGCCAATTCATTTGACGGAAAAATTGCTCAGGCCTAATGAACAAAGCGATTACAATAGGCCTTTGCAGCTCTTCGCTGCTCTGGTATAATAAAATGGTATTAAAAAAAGTAACAAAAAAAAAAGCTAGGTTGGAAAGCATTGTAGAAAAATAAAAACAAGAACATGTCTGCATTGGTCCAAAAAAGTTAAGTTTGGTCTTTTGTGCAAAAAAAAAGTAGAAACGTTTCGTCTTTCATCCGAAAGACTTCTTCAGTCTGAAATTTTCTAACTTTTTTTGTTTGTTTGTTTTTTTAATGTCCAGAGGACCAGACTTAACTTTTTAGATTTTTCTACCTGGATAATTGGTGGTGTGACGTTGCACGTTCGTGGTGAGACGTATTGTGTCACTTCCTGTTTGTCTGTCGGTAGCTTGAGTGAATTGTTTGCTTGAGTCATCTCTGTTTTCTGGATTTATCTGTCTTTTGCACAGTTTTTCATTCTAGTTCACAAACACATTTTGTACAGTTGTTTTTCTACTGTTGGATAGTGCTTAAAACACCTCTTATCTTTCAACACTTCTCGTTTTTATTGGTGTATTTGGCTCTGCTAGCTCCTGCTAGCATTAGCTTAGCATGGCTGCTGCTTCTCTTCCTGCTTCCTCTGTTTTCTCTTGCTGTGTGTGTCAGATGTTTAGTTACTCCTCTGCCTCCTTTAGTGGTAATGATACATGTAACAAATGTAGTCTTATGGTAGCTTAGAAGGAGAGGCTGTATGAACTGGAAGCTCGGCTCCGCGCTGTAGAAAAACCAGTAGCTAGCCAGGTCCCCTTAGACAGCGCGGAACCACAGAGGCTAGCTCTCGTTAGCATTCCTCCAGCAGACCCCGAGCAGCCGGGACCCCAGGCTGGCTGGGTGATGGTCCAGAGCAAGCATAGTGCTAAGGCTAAACCCCCAGTTCACCACCGACCCATTCACGTTTCTAATAGATTTTCCTCGCTCAGTGACACACCCACTGAGAAGCAGACCCTGGTTATTGGAAGCTCCATAGTCCGAAACGTGGCTTTATGGACTCCAGCAGCCATAGTCAAAAGCATTCCGGGGTCCAGAGCGGGCAACATATCTGAAACTGCTGACTAAGGCTAAGGCTAAATACAGTAAGATTGTTATTCACGTCGGCAGTAATGACACCCCGGTTACGCCAATTGGAGGTCACTAAAATTAATGTTGCTTCGGTGTGTGACTTTGCTAAAACCATGTCGGACTCCATAGTTTTCTTCGGCCTCCTCCCCAACCTGACCAGCGATGACATGTTTAGCCGTATGTCGTCGTTTAACCACTGGGTGTCCAGGTGGTGTTCTGACAACGACGTGGGCTACATAGATAACTGGAGTTCTTTCTGGGGAAAACCTGGTCTGATGCGGAGAGATGGCATCCATTCCACTTTGGATGAAGCCGCTCTTCTTTCTAGAAATATGGCTGATTTTGTTTATCTCCCAAATTATTGACAACCCAGGGTCCAGTCCAGGAAGCAGACTTGTAGTCCTCCACACCTCTCTGCTGCTTCTCCTCCGTTACCCACCCACACCCCCATTGAAACAGTGTCAACTCGCCCACAGCTCAAATTAAATAAACCAAAAATCAGCTCTAAAAATATAAACCATAAAAATCTTATTAAAATAAACACTGATACTTTACCAGAGCAAAATCATAAAATCATTAAATGTGGATTATTGAACATCAGATCTCTTTCCTCTAAATCCCTGTTATTTAATGAACTGATAACTGATCACCATATTGATTTATTCTGTCTGACAGAAACTTGGCTACAACAGGAGGATTTTGTTAGTATAAATGAATCCACTCCTGTTAATTATTTAAATTTTCATGTTACTAGAACAACTGGCTGAGGTGGAGGAGTAGTTTCTATTTTTCAGTCAGGATTATTGATTAATGCCAAACCAGTTATTAGTTATGATTCTTTTGAATCGCTGTCCTTCAGTCTTTCTCATCCAAAATGGAAATCAGAAAAGCCATTCTCAGAATTCTTAACTGACTTATTATTAAATACTGATAAAATCATCATGATTTCAATATTCATGTGGATGTTGAGAGTGATAGTTTAAGCATAGCCTTTAATAATTTAATAGACTCATTTGGTTTTGCCCAAAACGTCCGCACATCTACTCATTCTTATCATCACACTCTTGATTTAGTTCTGACCTATGGTATAGAGATTAAGGATTTGGTAATAGTTCTTCAAAATCCTATTCTGTCTGACCATTTTTTAATAACCTTTGAGTTTACATTAAATGACTACACAGTCACTGAGCGTAAATTTCATCTCAGCAGGTGCTTATCAGAAAAGGCTGTAACCAAATTTAAACAATCTCTTACATCAATGTTTTCCTCTGTCTTGCAGAGTAATGCATCAGAGAACAGTGACTTAGATCATCTAGTTGATCATCTTACAACTTCAATGCAAAGCTCACTTGATAAAATTGCTCCACTGAAAAAGAAAGTAATCAATCAGAGGAAACTGGCTCCTTGGTTCAATTCTGAGTTACTTACTTTAAACCAGGCATCTAGAAACCAGGAGAGAAAATGGCGCTCTACTAATGTTGAAGAATTTTATTTAACTTGGAAAGATAGTCTGCTAACATATAAAAAAGTTATCTGTAAAGCTAGAACTTTATATTACTCATCTTTAATAGAGGAGAATAAAAATAACCCTAAGTTTCTGTAAAGTCCCATTTCTGTTGAACCATGTATCCCTACAACTATAAGTAGTGATGACTTCATGAGATTCTTTATAAATAAAATTATTTCAATTAGAGAGAAAATTCAAACCATCCTTCCTTCAATTATCTCTAGTCCCCTGTCAAATGAGGCAACTTTAAAAATTTCACTAGAGCCTGATTTATGTTTGGACAGTTTTTGTCCTGTTGAGCTCTCTGAATTGTCAAAAATAATAACCTCATCCAAACCATCCACATGCCTGCTAGATCCCATCCCAACCAGACTGTTTAAAGAGGTATTTCCCCTAATTAATGTCCACATTTTGGATCTACTTAATTTGTCTTTAATGGATGGTTATGTACCACAGCGCTTTAAGGTTGCTGTAATTAAACCTTTACTTAAGAAGTCTGACCTTGATTCAGAAATTCTGGCCCACTATAGACCTATATCTAACCTAACTTTCATCAAAAAAATTATAGAGAAAATAGTTGCAGGTCAGTTGCGTGAACATCTACAAAGAAATAATCTGTTTGAGGAGGTTCATTCAGGGTTTAGAGCTCATCATAGAACAGAAACAGCATTAGTAAAAGCCACTAATGATATTCTCATGGCCTCAGACAATTGACTTGTGTCTATACTGGTCCTGTTAGACCTCAGTGCTGCATTTGATACAGTTGATCACAATATTTTACTACAGAGGCTTGAATATGATATTGGGATTACAGGAACAGCTCTAAAATGGTTTAAATCATATCTATCTGATAGATTCCAGCTTGTAAATGTAAATAATAAATCTTCTTCATACACCAAAGTTAGTCATGGAGTTCCTCAGGGCTCAGTGCTTGGGCCAATACTCTTTACTTTATATATGCTTCCATTAGGTAAAGTTATTAAACAGCATGGGATACATTTTCATTGTTATGCTGATGACACACAGTTATATTTGTCCATTAAACCCAATGAATCCAATCAGCAACTTAGACTACAAGCATGTCTTAAAGACATAAAAACCTGGATGACCCTTAACTTTCTCCTGTTGAACACAGACAAGACTGAGGTTTTGGTTTTTGGACCTGAGCGCCTTAGAAATGAATTTTTCAGTCTTTGTCCCTCCTTAGATGGCATTAATCTGTCCTCCAGCTGTAATCTTAAAAATTTTGGTGTTATTTTTGATCAGGACATGTCTTTTATCCCCCACATTAAAAACGTTACTAGAACTTCCTTTTTCCACCTGCGTAATATCACTAAAATTAGAAACATCTTATCTAAAAATGATGCTGAAAAACTGGTCCATGCATTTGTCACATCTAGACTGGACTATACATGTGAATTGACTTTGTCTCCAAGGTGACATCATCTAAGTGGCCCAATAAGCAAACTGACAGAGAGAGTGGAATATTACATCTCAGACACTTTGATAAGTCTTCACATATCCGGCACCAAAACCCCTGAACAGGTGGACAGAACCAAAATGAGTGGATGTAATTGTCAAGAATATTGTCTGTGCACTGTGAGCAAACATTAGATGATGCTAAACCCATCCTGAACATCCATTGACCTGTGTAGTGTACTCTGTGAAGGATTTTGTATTGTATTAATTGTAAATTGGGGTTTTTAATCATCTTAAAAGTTCTTAGACATATCTGAGACCAGAAGTTTTGGTCAAAGTTGACTGACAAGTCTGTCTCCCATTTTACAATGGGAAGGGATATTGATTCAGCTATTTTAATGTGTCCGGTAAACCTTAGCTAGTAATTTGGGAGGGTTAAGATTTAGGAATTCCAAACACTTGTTGGTATTTCAATTCTAGTGTTATTAAGGTTAAATTTATTTTTTGTTATAGATTTAATTTGTTGATATTCTAAAAATGTATTCTTATCAATCCCATATTGTGTTATTAATCTGTTAAATGGGATATAGTTTGCTTCCTCATATATATGTTCCAACTGTTCGATTCCTTTACACCTCCAACCTGGGAAGTTTATCATATTATTCTGTTGTAGGTGTCAGGATCAGGTGGACAGGAACGAACCCAGTTGTGCAGACAGGACTCAACTCGGCAGATTATAAAAAACTAAATACTTTAATGACGAAATAAAAGGTAACAAAACAATAAGCTGACGTGGCAGCAAAACTTACATGGACTCAGGAAGCTCAGGGAAAATTCAGAAGACGCAGGAAACATGAAGACCCAACGAATACGACCCGACAAAGGAACAACACAGAACAGGAGGCTTATATACAAGGACAAGACAAGACGTGATTACAACAGGTGTGACGAGACAAAGGTGGCAACAATTAAACTGACGAGGAAACACTAGGGAAACACAGACACAAACAGAAACAGCAAATGGTACCATCCTTACAGTACCCCCCCTCAAGGACGCCTCCAGGCGTCCCCAAAAAAAAACCCTCCCGAAGGACTTGGGTGGGTGGAGGGCGGCACTGCAAGGGTGGAGGGCCAGAGGAAACACAAGGAAGAACACAAAGACCTGAAAGAACTAAGGCAAGACACAAGCAGGAAAAACACAAAAGATTTGAACGGTCGAGAGACCGTCCCTGGAGTCATTGTTCAGGAGGACGGCCGGGAGGCCGTCCATCACGGGACCATTGTTCAGGGGGGCGGCCGGGAGGCCGTCCAACACGGGAACCATCGTTCATGGGGGCAGCCGGGAGGCCGTCCAGCAAGGGACCATCGTTTGGGGGGGCGGCCGGGAGGCCGTCCAGCAAGGGACCATCGTTCAGGGGGGCGGCCGGGAGGCCGTCCAACACGG
>NC_056498.1:94688593-94716749 GCF_014905685.2 Nematolebias whitei
ATGGATGGTTATGTACCACAGCGCTTTAAGGTTGCTGTAATTAAACCTTTACTTAAGAAGTCTGACCTTGATTCAGAAATTCTGGCCCACTATAGACCTATATCTAACCTAACTTTCATCAAAAAAATTATAGAGAAAATAGTTGCAGGTCAGTTGCGTGAACATCTACAAAGAAATAATCTGTTTGAGGAGGTTCATTCAGGGTTTAGAGCTCATCATAGAACAGAAACAGCATTAGTAAAAGCCACTAATGATATTCTCATGGCCTCAGACAATTGACTTGTGTCTATACTGGTCCTGTTAGACCTCAGTGCTGCATTTGATACAGTTGATCACAATATTTTACTACAGAGGCTTGAATATGATATTGGGATTACAGGAACAGCTCTAAAATGGTTTAAATCATATCTATCTGATAGATTCCAGCTTGTAAATGTAAATAATAAATCTTCTTCATACACCAAAGTTAGTCATGGAGTTCCTCAGGGCTCAGTGCTTGGGCCAATACTCTTTACTTTATATATGCTTCCATTAGGTAAAGTTATTAAACAGCATGGGATACATTTTCATTGTTATGCTGATGACACACAGTTATATTTGTCCATTAAACCCAATGAATCCAATCAGCAACTTAGACTACAAGCATGTCTTAAAGACATAAAAACCTGGATGACCCTTAACTTTCTCCTGTTGAACACAGACAAGACTGAGGTTTTGGTTTTTGGACCTGAGCGCCTTAGAAATGAATTTTTCAGTCTTTGTCCCTCCTTAGATGGCATTAATCTGTCCTCCAGCTGTAATCTTAAAAATTTTGGTGTTATTTTTGATCAGGACATGTCTTTTATCCCCCACATTAAAAACGTTACTAGAACTTCCTTTTTCCACCTGCGTAATATCACTAAAATTAGAAACATCTTATCTAAAAATGATGCTGAAAAACTGGTCCATGCATTTGTCACATCTAGACTGGACTATACATGTGAATTGACTTTGTCTCCAAGGTGACATCATCTAAGTGGCCCAATAAGCAAACTGACAGAGAGAGTGGAATATTACATCTCAGACACTTTGATAAGTCTTCACATATCCGGCACCAAAACCCCTGAACAGGTGGACAGAACCAAAATGAGTGGATGTAATTGTCAAGAATATTGTCTGTGCACTGTGAGCAAACATTAGATGATGCTAAACCCATCCTGAACATCCATTGACCTGTGTAGTGTACTCTGTGAAGGATTTTGTATTGTATTAATTGTAAATTGGGGTTTTTAATCATCTTAAAAGTTCTTAGACATATCTGAGACCAGAAGTTTTGGTCAAAGTTGACTGACAAGTCTGTCTCCCATTTTACAATGGGAAGGGATATTGATTCAGCTATTTTAATGTGTCCGGTAAACCTTAGCTAGTAATTTGGGAGGGTTAAGATTTAGGAATTCCAAACACTTGTTGGTATTTCAATTCTAGTGTTATTAAGGTTAAATTTATTTTTTGTTATAGATTTAATTTGTTGATATTCTAAAAATGTATTCTTATCAATCCCATATTGTGTTATTAATCTGTTAAATGGGATATAGTTTGCTTCCTCATATATATGTTCCAACTGTTCGATTCCTTTACACCTCCAACCTGGGAAGTTTATCATATTATTCTGTTGTAGGTGTCAGGATCAGGTGGACAGGAACGAACCCAGTTGTGCAGACAGGACTCAACTCGGCAGATTATAAAAAACTAAATACTTTAATGACGAAATAAAAGGTAACAAAACAATAAGCTGACGTGGCAGCAAAACTTACATGGACTCAGGAAGCTCAGGGAAAATTCAGAAGACGCAGGAAACATGAAGACCCAATGAATACGACCCGACAAAGGAACAACACAGAACAGGAGGCTTATATACAAGGACAAGACAAGACGTGATTACAACAGGTGTGACGAGACAAAGGTGGCAACAATTAAACTGACGAGGAAACACTAGGGAAACACAGACACAAACAGAAACAGCAAATGGTACCATCCTTACAGTAGGATGTCAGGGTTGTTCCAGATGGGTGTACGTCTGCATGGAATTAGTGAAGACTCTGTCATTTTAAGAAACTCCCACCAAGCTGTCAGAGAGGAGCTGATATTGATGCTTTTAAAGCGTTCCTGTCGTTTTATGTTTGCAGTGTCCGAGATGTCCATCAACAACGAGCTGCTGACTAAAAAATAATCCAGACGAGAGTAAGAGTGATGGACAGGTGAGAAGAAAGTATACTCCCTACGGTTCGGGTGAAGAGATTGCCATGCATCGCAAAGTCTGTAATCACTCATGTACTGTTTAACTATATTTATGGACTGCCAACTGCGCTGAGTTCCTGCTCTACTACATCTGTCTAATTCTTCATTTAGACCAAAGTTGAGGTCACCTCCAAGTATAAGTGAGCAATCCAAGTGATTAGACAGTGCTAAAAAAAAAATCATGAAAAAAAGAGGTGTCATCAACATTTGGGGCATATATGCTGACAATACACAGCTTGTAATTATTTATGCAAAGTTTTATTATTAGATATCTACCCTCTGAGTCTGTAACTGTGTCTAGCAGTGGCGATTTTAGCCTCTTTTTAGGGGTGCTGAAGCACCCCTAAACTTTAGCTTAGCACCCCTAAAAATTTTAGAAAACCATTTTGTAAGGAAACTCGGTTCTTAAACTTTAGATTCACCAAAATCTTGAATAAATATGGAATGACACGCATTAAATGGGCCAGTAAAATCTATGATTTATTTTTTTACGAGTCGGATGCTGAGCGCCAGCTGTCAATCATTCCAGTAAGCTCCTCATCTAACCAATCGGTGATCGCATTTGTCTCAAAGGGAACGCCCCTTACCTTCAGGCGCTGCATGTTTTTATCTGACTGCGTTGTCGGGGTTTTGTATTACGATCGATTTGCGGTCTGAGCGATTTCATTTAAAAAATATATCATTGGAAAAAATGTCTAAAGTCCAGCGGCCGACCTCATGAGCAGCTGAATTTAACAGTGATCAACAGAAAATACCTCATGTTCACCTGTACAAAGTAACTGCAAGTAAAATCCTCCATTTTCTGTCATAATCACTTCGTATATATATATATATATATATATATATATATATATACTATATGGGTAATTAAAGTTTAATGCTAAAGCTAGCTGTGCTTTGTTTTGTGTGTTAATGTAGATATATGTTGCAACTTATTACAGCTCCATTTCATATTGACTAGTGATTTTTTTATCTTAAAGTTAGCTTACACTACATCTCTTAAACTGTGGTGGCTAGCTAGAAATTAAAAAGTTAGGTAGCCTACTTTATGCCACTGCGTTATATGTAGACCTACTAGTGACTTTTTAAAAAAAAGTTTAACCTTAAGCTACATTTGTTTGCCTGTGAATAGAAATTTGATTTGTACTTTAACTTTGATAGGCCCACCTCATGGAGAGTGAACTGAAACAGTGGAACAGCAGAACCCTGACCCATAATTTCTACTTTTCCATAGATGGACATTCGCTCTTTCTTTAAAAAAATAGGCCCACCACAGCCAGGTTCAGGTAAGGGAATATAAAACATCCCCACTGAGCAGCCTAGTAACCCAATATTAAAAAAGCAAACATGTAAATATAATGTTGATGAGTGTAACCTGCCTGTACTTATTGGATTGATAAATTATTGACATTACTTACTGGTTGACACTGACAGCACAAGGAGGAGGAGAGGAGGATAGAGAGCGAGCCCAGGAGAGAGAGCAAGATGAACCAGGTTAGAAATAAAAAAACAATCGTCAAGACCATTGCATATATATTTTTTAAACACATTTATGAGGGAGACTCATATTATCTGCACCTTTTTTTCTAATGGCAATTTGCAATGCAATGATGTTTTGCAATGGGCAATCACATATGCAAAGTGACAATACATTCTTTAATTAATTTAGAATTATTTCAGTGATATTTATGAATGGAAATTGTGCACAGCATTTGTTTGCTTTATTTATTTGAAGATTACTTTGAATAAGTTCTGTACAAAATGTTTGTATGCACAAAGAGGGAAAAAGGAGCACACAGAGAGAGGGAGTGGAAGAAGCAGGTAAAGATAATGGATGGATGGATGGATTGAGTGCAATGTCCACAAGAGGAAAAAAGAGAAGGAGCGAGGACAAAGAGAGGGAGCAAGACATGGAAGAAGCACGTGAGAAAATAAGCCTAGATTTTTATAGGGACAAAACACTTCATTGTTAATATGAAAAAAACAGCATTGTATTCATATTATATTTACACCTGTTTTATCTAGAACTAATTTAAGCCACTATTAATTTTTTTTATTCTGAATTGTGCTATTCAAGGAAAGAGAGAACAACAGGGAGAGTATCTTGAAGGAGAGAGGGAGCAGACTGGAGAGGTACATGAAGAAGCAGAAGAGCTTGAAGAGCAGGCTGGCCAGCACTCTGAAGTATCAGTGTCTACAAATGTAGCCTCTGATTTAGGTGACAGGGACACTGGTCCTAAACAACTAAAGCTGCCTCAGTACCCACAAAGTATGTTTGGCACACAGAAGAGAGCCTTTCAGTATAACTGGTTCCAGAGTTTTATCTGGCTGGAATACTCTCCTGCAAGGAATGCTGCATTTTGCTATAGTTGTAGGCTGTTTGGCAAAAATTTAAAACGGGACGTTTTTGTGACTGGTGGGGTGAAAAATTGGAGAAAGGCACTGAGCTTATTCTATAAGCATGAAACCACACAATCACATAAAGACAGTGTGGTTTGCTGGCAAAGCTATAGAGCTAGTTTGTCTAAGGGCAGTGTTCTGCAGCAAATAGAGAGTGCAACTTCCTCTGACATCAGTGAGAGGAGGGAGTACCTGAAGCGCATTGTGGCATTGACTTGTATGCTGGGGAAACAGGGTATTCCATTTAGAGGTCATGATGAGTCAGCTGACAGCCACAATAAAGGAGCATTTTTGGCATGCATGGATCTTCTGAAAATGTTTGACCCTTTTTTGAAAATGTACACTCCTCCATCAAACACCACCTATCTTTCATCTGCTTGTCAGAATGAAATGATACAATGTTGTTCCGAGGAGGTGACAGCAGCTATTGTAAGTGAGATGAGGGAGTCAAAGATGTATGCCATTATGGCTGATGAAGCAAGGGATGGAAAAACTGAACAGTTGTCGATCTGTGTGAGATATGTTTCAGGGGGTTTTGTGAAGGAAAGGTTCCTATCCCTTACAGAGTTGAACAGTTTTGATGCTGCATCAATATCCACTGCAATTGAAGACCAGTTGGTGGTGAAAGGTATTGATGATTTGAAATGTGTGGCTCAAACATATGATGGGGCAGCAGTTATGAGTGGGCCAGTAGGGGGTGTCCAAGCCCATTTTCGAAAGAAGCACCCTGAAGCAATTTATGTGCATTGTTATGCACATGAATTAAACATCATCTTGTGCCACACATGCAGAGCAATTTCTGAGGCCAGAGAGCTTTTTGAGATTCTGGAAAGTGTCTACTCTTTTTTCAGTGTCTCTCTTGTGAACCATCACAAGTTTGTAGACGTGCAAAGAAAGCTAGGATTGCAGCAAAGTGAACTTGTCCAGTTGTCAAACACACGTTGGGCCTGCCAACTTCGTTCAGTAAATGCAGTACTTGACAACTTCCCTGCCATCGCTGAATGCCTATCTGCCATCAACACACCTTTAGCAGCAGGACTGAAGGCAAAACTCTGTAAATTCTCAACAGTGTACTTGCTGTTTGTTTTCCACACTCTCCTGTCTGTAACAGCATGTTTACACAGATACCTGCAGAATAAGACCACTGATCTCGCCCAAGCAGTGGAATACAAAAATGCAGTAATTGATTCTCTCAAGGAGAAACACAATGATGCCACTGCTGTAGATGTTCATGCCAAAGCTATGGCCTTATGTGAGGCTAACCAAATATCAACCCACAATCCTCCTTTTCAGAGGCGTAAGGCAAAACAAATGGAGGAATATGTTGTGGAGTCTGCTTGTGGGGCAGGCAGTGAGGTTAGTAGTACATCAAAGTTGGAAGACCTCAAACAAAAGCTACTGTTTCCTT
Source organism: Nematolebias whitei (assembly GCF_014905685.2). Taxonomy (NCBI): domain Eukaryota; kingdom Metazoa; phylum Chordata; class Actinopteri; order Cyprinodontiformes; family Rivulidae; genus Nematolebias; species Nematolebias whitei. Next base: position 94,694,679 of record NC_056498.1, read on the forward strand.
GCTTGGATCGAATGTTGGCAGAACTTGAGAAGCGTTTTTGTGATGTTGGTAAGGAATTACTAAATGGAATTAATGCATGCAGACCAACATCAGACCAATTCTTGTCTGAGCCAGCATTGTCAGCTCTGGCACTTCACTATCACATTGACCTCAAGTCAGAAGAGGTGATGGTAGCCAAAAATTACATGAGACGCAAAACAGAGGCTGGTGGTGTTGAAGACATATTGACCGTTTTCAACTTACTTGATGCTGACATGTTCCCTTCACTTAAAACTACTGTTCAAGCTGCTTTGACAATACCAGTTAGCAGCTGTAGTTGTGAGAGGTCCTTTAGTGCCTTGCGTCGTCTCCATACCTGGCTCAGGAGGACCATGGGGCAAAACAGGCTGAATGATCTGGCTGTAATGTCTATTGAGAAGGAGTTGCTTAACACGGTCAGTTCTGAAAAAGTTATTGACAGATTTGCCAGCCTAAAGGTTAGGCGACACAGTTTAGTTCTGCCAAAATAGAAAGCAACATTTGCTTAGATGTTGTTGATGTTAGTTTTTGTTGTGGGTTAATCAGGATTATAACCGGATTTTCATTCTTTTCTGGCTATTCATATCTTTCTTCTTTAAAATTTACTGACTATTTGAAATTGTGAATTACAAACAAGTTATTAATCTATTTGCCTTTGATTGATACATTTGATTTATATGTGTGATCAACATTAAAAGCTTTTAAAAATGTTTAGACCACCATCTACCTTGTGGACAATGTTTTTTGAGCCATGAAGGCAAGAACAGTCAGTTATGTTCAAGTTTCTTTATTGTCATTCACATCACATGTGGTATGAGGTAGAACAAAATTATGTACACAAGGTCCCAGTTACATCCAAAAATAGCAAAAGTATAAAATATAAAAAGTAAAGGTATATAAGGATCTAAGATATGCTAAACTGTACTTTAAACGGTACGCTAAAACTTCTAAGATATACTCTGTTGTTGCAGTCGTGAAACTACTCACAGTCAGTCACCTGGATTCATGGTAAAATACCACTACAGTACTTTTACTTAGATGTATTATTTTTCAGGTTATAAAATTGTTTAATCTTCCCCAACCTACTTCAGAGCAATTATTGCATTAGACTTTTGCTTTTGCTGTACTCTTATCCAGGGTGATGTACAGTGAGCCCACTACAACTGCTCCCTCTGGAGAAACTAAGAGCAAAAATACAATTTATCATAGGGTGAAGTGCTTCCTTACCACTTTACCATCACCACTCTTTATCAGAGAATTAAAACCCAAAAAGTGATACAATGTTAGATTTGTCATGCAATATTAATTTATTTTTCACTTATTTTGGACAGTTCTAATCATTATGATTAAGCCCTTCAACAACTTCCTGTGGGAACAATAAAGTTCTGTCTTATTTTTTCTTGTCTTCTCAGTTTATAGACCTTTTGCCTTTGTTTTCTGTGATGGTTCAGAAACAAAACAGAAGTTTAAGAAACAATCATCTGATCCATTGAAATAACTGTTTACTATTGAACTTATATGATCGCCGTGTCATTCAAGCAAAGAGCCATTTTCAGCACTGGGGGCTAAGCACCCCTAAAGGTCAAATCCTAGAATCGCCCCTGAGTGTAGGGCTCTCTGTTCCACTTCCTCCATGTAGAGATTGGCAACAATGGGTGACACTGGAGATCCCATGGCACAGCCGTGCTTCTGTCTGTAAAAACTGTCATTGAACTTGAAATAAGTGGTGGAGAGGCAGAGGTCCAAGTATTAATGATTTTTAATCCTCATTCAAAGTAAAAATCAAGTTAATTTTTGTTACAAGAGTAATTATGCATTTTGATTTTCTGTCTGAAATGAGCAAGTTGTAAGTCGGTCAAAAGTCAAGTTTCGGTCAAAAATATGTTTACTGGAAAGAAATGTCATGTTTAACTTTTTCAGACAGATAGGAGGAGACTGACTCCAAAAGTCTCTGTTTCTTCAAAACATCTTTCTGTCTGTTCTTAAACAATCTAATCTTTCTCCTTGACTTTTAATAACCTCTTACATCACTAAGACCACACCCTGTTGGTTCGTTTCGACCAATCAGGAAGTTCTCAGAGGAACCGGAAGTGACCTCTTTAAAAGGTTCAACACTTCCTAGTTCCATGCCGAAAGGAATGCTGGAATGTAGAACGGAGAATGCAGTTCAGAACGCAGAACAAAGTTCCGAGTCTCGTGGGGATTATGGAATCTTCCACATCTGAGTGGAACCTCTGACGGACTTACTCCTCATGTGAGTCCACCCGTGATGTGAACGTGTGTTGAACGAAGTACCATCACTACTCCGAACGGTTCTCTGCTATCCTTACGGAGACGCTGGAAAGCGTTGAAAGAGAACTCTACACCGAGGCCGAACTATCGTCTGCAAGGTAAAGAGTCGATCTTCAACTGCGAAGTGTACCGTGGGATAAGCTGGGTCCAAAGGAGCGTGTTTTCTGGTTATAACAGACAAATTCCCTCACCCATCTCTCTCCATTTAAACTTCATTTTCCCATCTTTAAAACTCTTCTATCTGCCAGTAATCATTCAGATATTTTCAGAAATGTCTGTTGGTTTAAAAGCTGCAAGTGGAAATCATGGCCGTATGGTTTCTAATTGTAAAGCTAGCTAATTAAGCTATGTGTTATTGTAATCAATTTGGCAAATTAATGTAAATGTTTGATGTTAAACTTTGATTCTGTTAATAAATGACCGCATTCATTTTGATGGGTCAAAGAAAATTAACGTCTCACGTCACATTTCATCATTCAATGCACGATAGAACTCAGTCCAGAAAAATGAAAGAATCCGTTTAATTTATGGATAATATCGACAGATATAGTTCATTACACTCAAAAAAGAGAGAATCTGTTTATTTAAATATATTGTAGTCAAGGGCAGTTAAACATAGCCCTTAGAACCATACACCAGCGCGATTCGAGTACAGTGTGAATGCAATCAGATCGGGCCCCGCTCCACAAGCAAGAAGTGGAATACAGCACAGGGCAAACAAACACGCATTTCTCTTACCTCATTTGGAGCCGTCAGCTGCCTTGTGTGAAAAACAACATTCTCCATGGTCTTCTGCCTCATCTTCTGCTCATGCCGAGTCCATTTTTGAAACATGACAAAATAGAACTCCTAAAACTGCTAAAACTTGATGCCACTCCATTTTTGTTTTTATTTCCAGAAGAAGAAGAAGTGTCTTCAGGTGTTTTTGTGTCGTTTCTTTCAGTAGTTCTTGGTGCAGCGCCACCACAGGCGAGTGGGGGAACAGGTTGGTTTGAACAGGTTGGCTCGACTGCACAGTGCAGTGTGAATGCAAACACAACAGCTCAAATGTGAACAAAATGTTATGAATATTGGTCCCCAACCGAACTGAATCTACCGGACTATCAGGTGTGAAAAAATCCTAAATTTTAAAGGTTTGTCTTTCATTAAATTTAAAAACATAAAAATATTACTTATTAATCTAAAAAAGTTAAGTTTGGTCCTCTGGACATTCAAAAAACGAACAAACAATTTTTTAAATTGTTTATTTGTTTATTTATTATAAAATTTATTGTTTGTTTTGTTTTTTTGAATGCCCAGAGGACCAGACTTAACTTTTTTAGATTTTTCTACCTGGATTATAGAGCACGCATCAGGATATTTCTTATTAAATAGTCAGTTGGTCTGCGAACACCTTGGGGGTCCTGCTAGAAGAGCTGAAGAGGTGGCTGTTGATGTCTGTGCCTCCCTGGTAAAGCTGCTGCCCCCACGACCCGGAAGCAGAAGATAATTTTAATTTAGCCTTTATTTATCCAGGTTAGTCTCATTGAGCCACGAGAACTCATTTTCAAGAGAGACCTGTTTAGGGAGCACATGGTGGAGTTAAGGGCCTTGCTCATGGGCCCAGGGTGGGGCGAATGAGGGTGGGGGCAAGTGTGGGTGTTTCACCTACCCCACCCACAATTTTTTTTTTATGTTGTCGGGGCCGGGGCGTGAACCGGCGATCTTCGGATCACAAGCCCACCTCTCTAACCTCTGCGCCACCACTCCCCAATGAATAATAGATGGATGAATAATGGATGGCGAAGGAGGAGACTATCAAACTCAGCATGAGTGGTCAGGTCAGTTGAACACCTGCCTGTTTGCTTCACATCAGCTGTTCAAATCTCTGCAGGATTAAACAAAAGGTGCACCAGGGCTTTCAGCTGAATCTCTCGGGTCAAAGTTGTACGGCTGATAACTGATAACTGCCCTTTCTGAATTTTTGACTGTTTTTGCCTCACTTCATCTTAGAACCAAAAAATTTACAACATAATAACAGTTGAGCAGATTCTGGTAATCTTTTCTTAGGATTCATTAAAGATCAAATGCAATTGGAAATTTTTCTCGACTTCCAGTATAAATTTAAACAAACACTATACACACTTATTATTGTAAAATTTGTTTAGAAAATTTAATGTTCAAGGACACCACTTAAGAAAAAAATAGTTTAATAGGAAAATTACCAAGTGAAAACTGAACAAAAATAAAAAATACTGTATCCAACTAATGATTATCTACTGTATCCGTCTATCCCTCGCCTCACGGGCTTCATCCAGAAGAAGACGCAAGGGTTGTTCCCGCTGTGTCCAGTTCACAGTTCTTCATGCTCCATTCAGTGCCGAAATAAGACTTTTTTTTTACTGGACTCTTCTCTTTCTCTTGACTAGAAAGAAGAAAAAGGTAGTTAATTCAAGCTACATACCGTTTGTGAATAAATGGTAAATGGTAAATGGACTGTACTTAAATAGCGCCTTTCTATCTTATTTCAAGATATTTAAAGCGCTTTTCACTACAATCTGTGTCCTTATTTACCCGTTCATACAGCACTCTATCAGATCGCTACAAAGCTAATTGAACAAATCATTCTAAAGAGACTAATCAGAGCTTTATCACATTCATACACCGATGGGAAACACATCAGAGGCTATGAGGGGTTCAGTGTCTTGCCCAGGGACACTTCAACATGTGACTGCTGGTGGATTCGAACCCCCAACTCTCGCATTGGAGGACGACTGCTCTAACCACTCGGCCACAGCCGCCCATGAGATGAATAAATGCATAAAACAAATAAAGGTGCAGCTAACAGCTATAAAAGCTATATTAATAATAAGAAACTGATAAGAAAATAAAAAGTAAACTGATTTAAAAATAATGAAAATACTATAATAATAACAATGGCTATATGAATCAGAAAGTATTATACAGATATTCTTTATTTTCATTCGCACATGTGGTACATGTGGTGGATCAAAATTATGTACACAGGGTCCCAGTTACATCCAACAATAAAATGTAACAGAAAAACAGTAATAAGATCTAAGATATGAACTAAGAAAAACATCAACTAAAAATATGCTAAGCACTAATAGCATAAAAACAATTGTTGAGATATACCTGCGTCCCTGAATGTCATTTCATAACATAATTTTATTTCTGTAACTGAGTAGTTCATTCTGTAAAGATGTTTCTGAAAAAGGAAAAAAAGAAACTCCTCTCCCTTGAACAACTGAGACATTCCATCCCCGTTTCAGACCCTGGGACAGTTTAAACCATGTTCTCAGCATCTCTAACTCTGGAAAGTGTCAAAAGAAGACTTTTATGGTTTGCAAGACAACCGAAGATCCAATAAATCTGAATAATATGGGAACACCCTTTCTGTGAACCCCCAAAATGGATGTTTGAGTTAACACAGATCACCCAGGATGTCCTGGTATCACCTTGTACCAACCTCCAACCAAACTATCATTCAACGATTGTAAATAACAGAAATAGGGGGACCACCACCCCAGTCTGCCAATCCAGAGGAACTTCCCCCGATGTCCACGCAATATTGCAGAGTCGCGTAAGCCAACACAACCCTACAACATCCAGAACCTTAAGGAACTCCAGGCGAATCTCATCCACCCCTGGGGCCCTGCCACCGAGGAGCTTTTTAACCACCTTGGGAACCTTAGCACCAGAGATTGGAGGGCCCGACCCAGAGTCCCCAGGCTCCGCTTCCTCAGTGGAAGACGTGCCGGTGGGATTGAGGAGGTCTTTAAAGTACTCCGCCCACCGACCCACAACATCCCGAGTTGAGGTCAGCAGCACACCACTCCCACTATAAACAGTGTTGGTGGCGTACCGCTTTCCCCCCCCGAGACGCCGGATGGTGGATCAGAATCGCCTCGAAGCCGTGCAGAAGTCATTCTCCATGGCTTCTCCGAACTCCTCCCATGCCCGAGTTTTTGCCTCAGGAACCACCCGAGCCGCATGTCGCTTGGACTGCCGGTACCCATCAGCTGCTTCCGGGGTCCCACAGGCCAAAAAGGCCCGATAGGACTCCTTCTTCAGCCTGACAGCATCCCTCACCGACGGTGTCCACCATCGGGTTCGAGTGTTGCCGCCGCGACAGGCACCGACAACCTTGCGGCCGCAGCTCTGGTAAGCCGCCTCAACAATAGAGGCACGAAACATGGTCCACTCAGACTCAATGTCCCCCACCTCCCTCGGAACATGTTCGAAGTTCTCCCGGAGGTGGGAGTTAAAACTCCGTCTCCCAGGAGACTCTACCAGACGTTCCCAGCAAACCCTCACAATACGTTTGGGTCTGCCAGGTCTGACCGGCATCCTCCCCCACTATCGGAGCCAACTCACCACCAGGTAGTGATCAGTGGACAGCTCCGCCCCTCTTTTCACCCGAGTGTCCAAGACATGTGGCCGCAGATCAGATGAGACGATGACAAAGTCGATCATCGAAATACGGCCTAGGGTGTCCTGGTGCCAAGAGCACATATGGACACCCTTATGCTTGAACAAGGTGTTCGTTATTGACAATCCATGATGAGCACAGAAGTCCAACAACAGAACACCACTCTGGTTCAGATCAGGGGGGCCGTTCATCCCAACCACACCCCTCCAGGTCTCACTGTCATTGCCCACATGAGCATTGAAGTCCCCCAGCAGAACAAGGGAGTCCCCAGGAGGTGCACTTTCCAGTACCCCCTCCAAGGACTCCAAAAAGGGTGGATAATCTGAACTGCCATTTGGTGCATAAGCACAAACGACAGTCAGAACCCATCCCCCCACACGTAGGCGGAGGGAAGCCACCCTCTCATTCACAGGGGTGAACCCCAACGCACAGGCACCAAGTTGGGAGGCAATAAGTATGCCCACTCCTGCTCTGCGCCTCTCACCAGGGGCAATTCCAGAGTGGAAGAGTGTCCAGCCCTTCTCAAGGAAACTGGTTCCAGAGCCAGAGCCATGCGTAGAGGTGAGTCCGACTATTTCTCTCCGGAACCTCTCAGCCTCACACACCAGCTCAGGCTCCTTCCCCACCAGTGTGGTGACATTCCACATCCCAATAGCCAGCTTCTGTAGCCGAGGATCAGACCGCCAGGGTCCCCGCCCTCGGCCACCAGTCATCCCACATTGCACCCGACCCCTTTGGCCCCTCCCACAGGTGGTGAGCCCATGGAAAGGGGGACCCACATCTCCTCTTCGGGCTGTGCCCGGCCGAGCTCCATGGGTAAAAGCCCGGCCACCAGGCGCTCGCCCGCGTGCCCCACCTCTAGGCCTGGCTCCAGAGTTGGGTCCCGGTGACCCACGTCCGGGCAAGGGAACATTAAGTCCGTTTATTTCACTCATCATCGGGGTCTTTGGGCTGCACTTTGTCTGGTCCCTCACCTAGCATAAAATAGCAAAGACTTTTAAGTTATCATCATCAACCATGCATAACATCATCAAAAGATTCAGAGAATCTGGAACAATCGCTGTGCGCAATGAGTACGATGTGCGCATTTGACCACAGCTTTGATATTATTGTTTTTGTATAGCTTCAAAATACTAAAAGATAAGCTCCTCGAGTTATCGCTAATGGCAGGCGGTATGAAAAATGGCGGATTGGGTTGTTTGGAAAGACTCCATAGACTCCTCCCCCCGACCAATCAGTGACCGACAGTGTTTCTGACGTCACGTCTCAGCTTGCTTGGATCCCTTGAGAAGCTGGGCCAGAATTCTGGGAGGTGAGCCGGTCCCAAGAACCATGGAAAAGACCTCAAACACGTGTCAAGCCTGAAATATCCGACCCGCGCCGTGACAGTAGAAAAGGGGCATAAGCTGAAGAAGCTCCAGGAAGGGTGAACACAGGGGTCACCTGTATGAGTTTGTGATCAACGTACCCAGAGAGGTGTCAGATGAGTATGAACCTGCAACATGAACCATTGACTTACCCATAGTGAATGATAATTGATCTTTATATATTGATAATGATAATTATATAAATTTATATATACAACTGATGGAGTTTTGTGATATGGGAGAAGTGGAGGTGGTGGAGAAGTATAAATACCTTGGAGTTCACCTGGACAACAAACTGGACTGGAAATGCAACAGTGAAGTTTTCTACAAGAAGGGACAGAGCAGACGGTACTTCTTGAGGAAGCTAAGTCTTTCAACGTTTGCAGCAAGATGCTGCATATCTTATATAAGTCTGTTGTAGAGAGCGCTATCTCTTCTGCCATCGTCTGCTGGGGTAGCAGCACCAGAGCAAGTGACTTAAAAAAGATCAACAAGCTCATAAAGAAGGCTGGCTCAGTTCTGGGGACTCCTCTAGAACATTTGGAGATGACTGTACAAAGAAGGATTCTTCATAAAATGAAGAACATTATAGACAACCCTCAGCATCCTCTTCATGAGACTGCCATACAAAAACAGAGAGTCTTCAGTCAGAGGCTTCTTCAGATCCGTTGTAGGACAAACCACTACAAGAGATCCTTCCTGTCCACAGCCATCAGCATCTATAACAACTCATTAATGAAACCAGGATGATGAGTTACCACAACATATAATTTCCCTCTAGGATTAATAAAGTATTTTTGAATTTGAATATTGCGGGAGAGGGATGTTTGTTCTTTTTTTTCCTGATAATGCAACTCCAAATGAGTCATTGACAGAGAGGTTGCGAGTCCAATGACAGGGATTTGAATGATGGATGCCGGACAGATGTCCGAGGAAATGCCCCTGATGAGGTGGAATGGAGTGGCGTGCCAGGGGGAAAAACTCACCGGAGCATGGACTTTGTAGTATTATGGAGAGTTATGGTGATTTTTTTTTCTTAAATTAACATGGTTGAACAAGATACTTTTGCATGGTACTTAGTTAAATATTACCTTTTAATGATTACTTGATGATTTAATAACTATTTGATGTGTGAAGGCATGAATAAGGATGTGTTTGTAATTAGTTTCAAGAGCAGATCGTGATGAAATAACGCCACTAGATGGTACAATTACAATGATAAACAATTTTTGATATTGTTTTCTATGAAATAATGATTTTTTACAGCTGTGTCATGACGGGAGACCAGAGGATTTTGATAAATACATAACATGGGGTTTTATAATATTCCAGGGAGTGAATTTATGACATTTTTCAATCAAATTGGGACTAAATTGAAGGGTGGTGGAATGGGTGAATTGATTTGTTGGTTAATTGGGAATGTTTTTATATTAGATCACCAGGGGGAGTTGGGAGGTTCTGTTATTTACATACAGTATGCACGTTAAAACACGTTAATTGTTTAAATCAGATTTTATTCACACAAACACATTTTCTGCTGTGACAGGCTAAAAATACCGGCAGCACTCTGTGCAAGTAAATTGGGTACTGCATGACTGAAGAGGAAGGGGACACAGAGTTTTTTCTTTTTCCTTTCCAGATGGACAAAATGGACCATGACTGCCCTTGAAGTCAAAAAGAGAAGTTCAGGTTCTACAAACTGATTAATATCTATTAGATGAGAACACTTTCTTGCATTAGGACGCCTTCTGCAATTATCATAAATTTAGAACTCTGACTTAGACAAATGTTAGAAATTTCCATATGTCCTATTCACCACACCAAGGGGATGCTGAAGTTCTAGGCAGATGTTGAGAGCTGAGTCAGGTGACCTGATGGAGGCAGGTCACATCCTAGTCGTCAGCTCTGGCATTTTATTTGACCTGAGGCTGCCAGGTCACACGCTGTAGCCTGTAGGCATCTCCCGCCAACATATAAGGAATAATGTACATTCAACCAGAGGAAAAATGATTATTTGCTTGCATATCTGGACATTACATAGGTCCTGATAAGATACAGATGTACACGAGTTTCAGAATTATCAGTCAAAAAATGGCTTGGGGCTGAAGTTTTAAAATATTCTAGGGGGTGCTGTGGAGGCTATTTGCCACTTGTCATGAATTCCTGTTCAAGGGGTGGATAATGAGCGATCATTAGGCTGGAAAAGAGAAGCGCTGCGAAGGCCTATTGTAATCTCTCAGTTCATTTTGCCCGAGCAATTTTTCCGTCAAATGAATTGGCCTTTTGGGGGCCTTAACATATCCCAAAACTCACCAAATTTGGCAGATGCATCAGGACTGGTGAAGAATTACATATTTTAAAGGCGACACAAAAATCGCAACAGAAACGGCTCAAGAGCGCCACCTAGAAATTTTCAAAATAGTCTCCAAATTAACCTTATTTTGTCGTAGATGCATGAAATTTGGTACCCTTGTCCAATTCTCCAAGATGTACAGAAAACCCTCTGGCACCAATGTTGTACGATAAACAGGAAGACGGCCATTTTGGAATGTCGTCCCAAATTTCACACCTTTTTGGCTGTTTGCAGTCTCCGCATTTGAGCTCCTCCTCCTAGGGATTTCGCTCAACTGGTTTCAAACTTGGCCATTTGGGTCAAAAGGCACCTGCAAGACCAAATGGTCAAATCATGACATCAATTAAGCCACACCCACTGAGAACAGGAAGTGTAAAGTTTTACCTTGAATGTTCCCTACCTGACCTCTGTTACCTAATCAACATGATAGTGTGTCCAGTCACCAAAGACATGTTGGTGTAACTTGGTTTCCAACACTGACAGTTTTTGGTGGAGGATGTGGGTGTGGCGGCGTAGCGAAGTAAGACATAACGCTGTCTCCATACGTTTGGTTCTAAAATCCACAGATTTGAACCGAGGTGCACAAAAATCACTATAATCGAACCTTATCCACCCCCAGAAAAGAATTCATAACAAAAGTGTTGTGGGCTGGGCCAACAGCCTACACAGCGTCCCCTAGAATATTTTAAAACCTCAGCCCCAAGCAATTTTTTAACTGATAAGCATAAAATTTGGTAGACTTGTACAACTCGCGAAGACCTACAGAAAACCCTCCAGTGAACATGCTCTAGACTAAACAGGAAGTCAGCCATCTTGGATTGAAGTTCTGTACTTGACCCAATTTCGTCTTTTTAGAGGATGTGTCAAACTCAAGGCCCGGCGGCCAAATGTGGCCCTCCTTAACATCTTAGCTGGCCCCCACGGTGTTATTTTAAATGCAAAATACTTATATCACTTTATTTTTTTTTCAGTAATCTTTGATTATGATGTGAAAAATGTAACAGAAAACGTTAAATGAGACCAATTAAACTCTTGTTGAGAAACCTGAAACTAAGAAAAGATGTTGGATAACTAACTTGACTTAATGTAGATTCTGTAACTGGCCCTTATGCCCCTTTTGCACTGCCCCTAATAAGCCCCAATTCTGGGCAGCCTGCCACAGAAAGAACCCTTTTGCACCAGTACTTAGCTCGTATTTTTAGCTGATTTGAGGCTGATTCAGGACCTTTTTTCGTCCCTGCTTCTCTGATGGGACAGAGCGAGCTCAGCTGAGCTGAGTTTGGACCAAAACGTGAATGTAGGACTCTGATTGGCCTGGGGGAGGAGTCACTGGATCTCAGAAACTTTTCACTGAGCCACCATTTGCAATTTCTCTGGATGCAGAGCAGCGGCTGGATCTATTTTTAACATTTTAAAAACAATGATGACAACGCCGTGTTTAATTCTGAAGTCCAGGCGTTTTTTGTGTTTGGTGACCGACTATAAAATTTGAGTGAGCGGTGTCACCGCGGAGGATCATACGAGCTGCCGAGCCGTTGAAGCCCGCGAGGCCGAACCCCAAGCCCCGGCCTTGCCTGCTCACAAAGGCCGGATTCGAGCCCTGACAGGTGGGAGGACCGGGATGGAGGGACGGAGGGTGGAAAAGTTTCTTTTTTTTTACATTTTGAGTATAAAATATATATTTTTTTTAATCAGTGAAGATTAAAAATAAATAAATGGTGCTGACTTTATCATGAAATCCTGTTTTCCCTTTGACTTTAGTAAATAATCTGTTAATTTATCTGTCTCTCCGTCTTGTCCTCTCAACCGGTCAAAGCAGATGGCCGCTTGTCCTGAGCCTTGTTCTGCTGGAGGTTTCTTCCTTTTAAAAGGGAGTTTTTCCTTTCCACTGTTTCCACTGTGCTTGCTCAGGATGGGAGACTGCAACGAAGCCAAGATTCAACTTGTCTGCTGGATTCCTTAGATAGAGAACTTTACTAATTGGCTTTTATGTATGTGAATGTTTCTGTAAAGTGCCCTGAGACAACTTTGTTGTGATTTGGCGCTATATAAATAAACTGAATTGAATTGAATTGAATTAAAGTTAATTCAACTGAAAAATTATAAAAAGACAAAATTATTGAATCTCTCATATTTCCCTCAAACATGTTTAAAGAAGAGACACAGCCTTTGGTTCAACATTATTCACAGATGTACAAATCACAAGACAAGCATTACACTTTAAATTAAAGCTTTAAATCAAAGCTAAACTTTAATTCAAAGCTAAAAATAATCTTTATACAAGAAAAAATAATCTGTATACAAGAAACAAAACCATAATGAGTGCAAATACATCAAATGATGAAGAAAAATATAGAATTTTAAAAATAGATATTCTGATGCATGCTCAATAATCCATGTAGAAAAATCTAAAAAAGTTAAGTCTGGTCCTCTGGACGTTCAAAAACAAACAAACAAAAACAAAAATGTAGAAACGTTTCTCCTTTCATCTGAAAGACTTCTTCAGTCTGAGAAGCTGTATTCAGCTCAGTCTTATATAAATAGCTATGAGCTGAATACAGCACCTCAAACTGAAGAAGTCTTTCGGATGAAAGACAAAACGTTTCTACATTTTTTTTTGTTTGTTTTGTTTTTTGAACGCCCAGAGGACCAGACTTAACTTTTTTAGATTTAAATATAAATGTTTTTGTAGAATCTGGTTCATCAGATTTAATTCAGTTCAGTTTATTTATACAGCGCCAAGTCACAAGAGAAGTCGTCTCAGGGCACTGAACAGAAATATTCATATATAAAATAAGTTAACAGAAACATTCATATATAAAAATAACAATTTAATATTATTTATCTGAGGAGCAGACTACTTTGAGTAACTCATAGCAGAACTCTCATTAGCAGGACTTGGATTCTGGACACGCCTCCAGAATCGGTCCTAAAGTGCAGGTGCAAATCCAGGCTGAGTAGGGGTGTGAAGGGCTGAGCAGAGTTGGGGCTTATTAGGGGCAGTGCAAAAGGGGCATTAGTTTGAAAAGGGTTTTAATGTTGACCCCCTTTTGTAAGTGGGTTTGACACCCCTTGTTTAGAGCATTCACATTTAATCGAACTCGTCCTAAAGCTTTTGACATCCAGACTTGAGAATCACTGAGCACAGTCTTCAGGCATTGCTAACCAAAAATTAGCAAAATCTTTCTTCGACATTAATGCTTGTGGATGTAGCCAAGCTTCAAATTCTGTTCATTTGCCATAAAACCTCAGGGTTTAATAATAACTGTATACAAGCTCATAATTGCGTGAGACTTTATGTGTGTCATAACAGACCAACACTCATCACTTTCACATGGTGAGATTGTGTCATTACATTTGCCCTACCCCTTTGAACAGGAAGTCACCTGTTTTCTTGCTTGTTCTCTTCCTTTTACTCTACAATTCATACAGATTTAAATATGTGTTTAATGACGTAGCACACCATGAATCTAAATCCTTCTCTCAACACTGGCTGCTGGCTCAAGCATGTGGGCGTGGCTGAATGGCGAATTCCAATCCTCTGCAGTTTGCATACGTTTGGCTATAAATCGCAAATGCACGATTCAGTTTGCTCCTAAGTGGATATAAATTACCTTTGTTAACCTCTAAAGAAGCCTTTAGGATTAAATCAAGATTTGGCTCCAGTGCAACCCCTAGATTACTCCATCAGCTATAGCTCCTGGATAACTCATGTGATCTGGACCAAATTTTTTGTGTGTCATCAGTGAGAACTTCTAGACACATTGGTATTGTTGTTTCATGGGGCGGCTGTGGCTGAGTAGTTAGAGCAGTCGTCCTCTAATGCAAGAGTTGTGGGTTCGAACCCACCAGCAGTCACATGCCAAAGTGTCCATGGGCAAGACACTGAACCCCTCATCGCCTCCGATGTGTGTCCTATCGGTGTACAGTATGAATGTGATAAAGCTCTGATTAGTCTCTTTAGAATGATTTGTTCGGTTGAGAAAAGAGCTATGGCCTGTGTTGGTTTTGTTAACCATACTGGCCCAGCTTCTTGACTCGGTACCAGGTTATCTGGGAGTCCTCCCAGAAATGGAATGCCTAGTTCAAAATCATGAAAATCAGGTTCTGAGTGTTCAGCTTGCGATGACTCATCATCGTTTGTGTGTGAGTTTACCCCCCCTTCGTCCGATGAGGGGTTGTTGGAAGCCACAACAATAATGTCTTGGTGTGTTTCACCGACATCTGTAATGTTGTCATTCGCACCTTCAGATTTAGTAGCGATCACATCACTACATAGTGCTCCAGGTTGGATTCCCATTTCAGCGTTTTTCAAAGTTTCTAAAAACCTTTGTAGTTTCTCTGTCTCTTCCGAGCTCAGAGGTGTAGGGCATTGTATTTGGAACTTTTGTGATTTTGTTGCCTCGGTTCGTTTCGTCCGAGGTGGGGGAGGGTTAGGTACGTCTTTTGGGGGTTCCTCTTCGGACTTCCCCTGATAATATGGGTCCTCTTGGATCCCATATCTTTGCGTCCTACGCTCACTCCATTTACGATAATCACGTTCATACTCTGAAAGAGGAGCTTTTTTGTCCCAGCGTGCACCTTCATTACGCGGTTTGTTAGTTTGAAAATACTGCTTTTTCTCGCCTTTTTTAGGAGGGGGGGTCAATGCACGCCATCCTTCCATTTCTAGGGAGTGGGGTTTAACCTTTATACCAGGAAACACCTCTAT
Organism: Nematolebias whitei; assembly: GCF_014905685.2. Taxonomy (NCBI): domain Eukaryota; kingdom Metazoa; phylum Chordata; class Actinopteri; order Cyprinodontiformes; family Rivulidae; genus Nematolebias; species Nematolebias whitei. Next base: position 94,709,852 of record NC_056498.1, read on the forward strand.
GGGCATCTTAGCATGAGAACATGCCTCAACCACATTCACAGCACACTGTTTAATCTCATTGATGGATTTTTCTCTGAAATTTGCCATCATTTGTACTGACATGCGTATGTCAGTGTGGAGATTTTTGCTGAAAACAAATTTAAAACCTTATTCTTCCTCCATTCCGGTTTCATTTCTGTAACCAAAATAAGCTTGGAAGATTCTTTTGTAATAGACTTTTGGATGTTCATGCTTGCCCTGCGTGACCTTGTCAGCAGCTGGGAAACCAGCAGGTCCCGTGCAGGGGTCGTACTCTCTGATCAAAGCTTCACACAGAAGGTTGTAATCCTTTCTCGTTGCATCAGGTAGACGCTCGATGAAGGTGAACACCTCTCTGTCCGAAGTGAGCCTTATCAGACTGATTTTATCCTCAACCGTAGCATTAGGATAACCATTCAGCCTGAATTCAAGGTCTTTCAGGTACGCTTTTGTTCCAGTTGAACCCATTGGTCCCGGTACAAAGCGTTGTACATATTTTGAGAGTTTTAGCAGAACATCTATTGAAAGAGGAAGTTTGCATGCTCTCTGTTGCCTGTTCGGTAGAGGAAACCTGTTCAGGCCTGTCTCTACCACTTCAGGTATGGATGGAGGGGTGTTTGATGTGAGGAGATTTGGGTCTGAAGCCCAGTGTGTCTCCACATTCAGTCCATCCCTCTCACCATATTTCCTTTCTGCATGGCAAAGTTGTGTCTTAAGCACATCTATCTCAGCTTTGCAGTGGGAAACTTGTGACACTGTCACGACGTGATCCCGTCTTAATGCAAAGTATTCTCTGGACAACAGCTCTTTAGCATCCCTGGCTTCAGATAGTGATGCATTAAGTAACTGTATCTTGCTGTTCAGTGAATCAATTTCTGCACGTGCATCTTGCTGTGATTGAAACATCTGTTCAAAATGTTTTTTTGTGAGGACCTCGTGTTCACTTTTAAATTGAAGGAAGTTTTCTTCAATTTCCTGAACCACCTCTTTTTCGCTGTTTAACCTTATCTCAAGGTCGTCAGCTTTTTCTACCGTGGCGTATAATGTTTCTTTCAACAAAAGCACAATTTTAGCCAGCTGATTATAACTTGATATTGTTATATCAGTAGAGGTCACACTCTCTGCGACTTTCATCAGCTCTTTCAATAACTCTTTTGGGTTCATGCTGTCCACCTGTGCACCATATGGATGTAAAGATTCCGTCAGCAGTGCTAACGCTTTCTCTAAACAGTCCTTCATCTCATAAGGATCAAAATCCTTTTCTATCACACCTGTCATGGTTATTCACTGTGTAGCCTTATCTGTGTAAACAGGTGCCAACTTCAGATTATTTTAACAGGTAAATATTTGTATGCAAGTGTCATGTGAGGTTCACACTATTTTAGCTCTGGATTTACCCAAAAGTACTGTCATAAGTCAACTTATTCAAATGTGGGCACCTATTTGTAGGTTTTACCCCAATTCATGAATATTTAAGTAAATGCTTCTCTGCAGTGTTACTTTTTAATGTGCTTATTTTTAACAGATACAAGAACCAGGCTATCTCAGTGATATTTACTCTAAAGCACTTAACATTAAATAAACCTGCAATTTTTCTGAAAGTTTAAAGCAACTTCAGTTTTTAAACGCTTTCTTAAGCCGTTCTTTTCCAGAAATTCGCTATTTTCACAGTTACTCATTAACCAGGTCGGTGAAAAGAAAAAGAAAAATTATGAGGAATTATCAGTCCCTCTTCAGGAAAACTGTTATACTCCTCTTCCAACAGCAGGTGGCGGTGTTAGCTTTATACCAGCAGGAGCCTATGACAACTTCCTGTGGATCGTTCGTTGACATCTTGTTGTTAGCTTTTTAGCTTAAAATTAGCATCGGCTAAACTCAGTTAAATCAACATTTCTGAACGGATTTAAAGCTTAAACGTGGCGTTGTTTCAACAAGCACGACTTCTTTGCATGAAACATGAGTTTTGGGGACATGTGGCAGCATCATTTAGTGAATTTAAGCACAGAAAAGGCTTCGGTTCAACCGAGCTTTATAACCTGACATCAGAGGAAGTGACGCAGACACGTCACTCATTTCTCAGCGTATCAGAGCGTTCTACACGGCCGTTTTCAACCAATCACAGAGACAAACAGCGGGGGTGGGTTTTATATCGCTGACTCAGAGGAAGTGACGCAGACACGTCACTCATTTCTCAGCGAATCAGGGCGACCCAACTCAGCGGTTTTCGGCCAATCGCTGCTCGCCATTTCAGCTAGCGTGTTAGCATTTAGCCCGAAAATTCCGGTCAACTTTTCGTCTTTTAAACTGTCAAAATGCACTATTTTCTGTTAAAAATGTAACCAATAAGCTCTCAAAGCTTCACGGAGACGGCGCTCCGTTCTTAAAAACGTCTCTTTCCTCAAACACGACTCGTTCGGACCGAATCAGAACCGAGCCGGACCAGAACCAACGTCTGGGTCACAGTTTAAGCAGAATAAAGCGTTTTAACACAAACCCAGCTTCTTGTTACACAACAGATGTACAAATTCAGCTTTCAAAAAGACACATTGACTTTAATTTCAGCTTTTCAAAGCACTACAACTGCAAGCTTTCTCTGAGCCCCGCAGCTGCGTCAACGCTGCGTTTCACACAGCAACTCTCTGCACTTTTCATTTCATGCCAACATGATAATTCAATTGTTACACGAATACAGTCCATTCATGAACCTGTCACGGGCCACCAGAATGTAGATGAAACGTACGGGCCGCCAGTATGTAGATGAACATATTCTGTGATATATTCATAAATTAAACGGATTCACTCATTTTTCTGGACTGAATAATGTCGTGCATTTAATTATTAAAATGTAACGTGAGACGTTAATTTCCTTTGACCCATCAAAATGAACGTGGTCATTTATTTCAGAATCAAAATTTAACATCAAACATTTACATTAATTTGGCAAAATATGAAAATAACAACAGGTTAATTAATCAGTTTACAATTAGAAAACCATACGGCGATGGTTTCCCTTGCTTCCAGCTGTACAACAGACATTTCTAAATATATCTGGAATGATTTCTAGCAGATATAAGAGTTTAAAGATGGAAAGATGAAGTTTAGAGGGAGGGAGATGGTGTGTGTGAGTGAAAGTGTTGAACAGAACGGCACCCTCCATTCGAACCCAGCTTTCCTTGGTACGCTCGGTAGTAAACTCGACTCATTACCTCTCTGACGATGAATCAGCGGATACGGAGCTCCAGTTAACGCTACCGGTCCAGCGTCTCCGTAGGATGGCAGAGAACCGTCCGGAGTGGTGGCGGGACTTCATCAACAACAGTTCACCTCACGAGTGGACTTCACATGAGTGGAGTCCTTCAGAAGTTCCACTCAGATGTGGAAGATTGCATAATTCCCACAAGACTCGGAAGAGCCCTGGATCATGTCTGGACTTCTGTTCTCCCAGCACTTCTTCCGTTTGGTTCTGCTCCCAGAACTGAACTCGACTGCACTCGACTGGAGCTGCAAACGACTGAAGCCCATTTGAACTAGGAAGTACAGACATTTAAAGAGTTCTATTTCCGGTTCATTTGGGAGGTTCCTGATTGGTCAAAATCGACCAGACAGGGGTGTGTTTTTGTGACGTAAGAGGTCACTAGAAGTCAGAAAAACAGAAAATGTTTTGGAACAGATTGAAAATGTTTTAGAGACAGGCTAGAGAAATGTTTGGACGAGTTGGGTGAAAACAGGTGCCAGCTTCTCTATATTACGTCTGAGAGGATTTAAAAACATGACAGTTCGTTCCAACAACTTGTTTTCGACCTTTGACCAACTTCACAATGTGCTCATTTCAAACAGAAGATCAGAAAATGCATGAATTACTCCGTAACACATACCAATTTGATTTTTACTTTGAATGAGGATTAAAAATCACTAATACTGTTTCACAGTTGATTTAAATGAGTAGTTCACTTCAACATTTAAAATGGTTTGAACTAAACACAATTTGATTATCAAAACATTTGTAAAATAGTAATGATAATAGAAAAAGAGAGTGTTCTTTCAATTGATCAGTGCAGGACACTTAGAAAGTCTCTGGGTGAACTTAATCTTGTGTTTCTGGACTCAAATCAATGAAATACAGTTCTTGTCCCAAGAAGGCCCTCAAGGCCAGGACTTTGACCTGAGGCTTACTTCACTACAACAGCATCCCCACAGCTCGAGACATGCATGTGCCTCCCCAGCCTGACAGGGACGCGTCTGTGAAAACTGAGATGTGTGACGTAGGTCTGCTGACGGGGACTCCCTCCGACAGAAACAGGAGGGTTTCCCCAGTGTCTCAGGTCAATTCTCGCGGAGAGGGGCACAGTGATCAACGATATCTTCTGCCTCACCGGGTCCACACGCAAACAAGCAAACCACCTCTGGAGGCGTTGCACTATATGAGCAGACGACATCGTCCCTTAATAACATCATGACGGAAACAGCTGTTATAACTTTGCCGGCTTCACGTGGCGGAGCTGTCGTTTAGAGCTTTGGTTCCCATCTGAGATAAATGCGCCCTCATAGTGACCGCGTTTAGCTTCACTCCCAGATAAACAATTGTCTGGGCCGTGTGAACTGAGGTCTTCTCCCCATTATGGTGAAGCTCAGATTTTACAGGTGTGACGTCAGAGCCTGTGTTGCACTGCTGCCACCTGTCTGGTAAACGGGTCAGCAGCAACAGATCATCCAAATAAAACAGAATTCTCATCCCTGCTCTGTGTAGCGGCTGCAGAGCCGACTCTACGCATTTTGAATGGAATGTTGTCTCACAGTTGTCTGGTTTTCAACATGTGAAAATGTCTCATCATGATCGACCTGTTGAAATTGACAAATCCAAGATGGGTCTCATCCCTCCGGTCCATTTTGGGACCAAGAAGTAACGAGAGTAAAACCCTGTGTTTTCCTCTCCATCTGGAACCCTAGAAATTACATTTTTTATCAGAATTTCCTGAACTTCTGCGTGGAGGAACGAGATCTGTTCTGGAGAAGACAGAAACATCTCTAAAATTCCTCCGAAAAGGAGGGGGGGGAGGGGGTTTGAGCTGCAAACTGCAGCGTGTATCCCCTGCTGATAAGACAGTTCATCCATCTGTCTAGAGCGCATGCTCGCTGCCACTCCGCGTAACGTTGGGAAGCAGGCATGCATTTGTGTTGCGCCATGTTTTTTACGGACGCCAATTACCACTGACATGTGCTGCAGAGGCGTACTCCGGGCCGCCCAAGGAGAGGTTTCCTTGGGGGGGCCCTGAACGCGCTTCTGTGCCACACTCAGGCTGCAGGCTCACATCCATGCTGATGTGAGCTGGCGTTCGCTGAGGGGAGGCGTGCGCGTCCCTGACCATGCGATGCCGTATAGGTGAGGGCTGCCATGGGGGTATGCGGGGGTGCGCGGGGGCGCACAGAGGCGCGCGTTGTCACCGCTGCGGTCAGAGGAGGCAACGCACAGCTTGGGCTGAGAGCGATGTTTCCCACTGGACTCGGTCTGCTGAAAATATTCACTTTTGGCTGTTGTGACACTCGTGCGTATTTTATGTGTTTTCTTGGGCTGCAGTGTTTTAAAAAACCTGTTTGTAAGACACCGGCTCGCTTTGTGTGGAGGATGTGTGAGGAGAAGCCGCTGTGAGATCATAAAAACTGACAGTCAGGCTGAAATCAGACACTTTAATTTCTGAATTATGTTTAAGTTTATTTCAAAACTCAGACCATCATTGTGCACATACACCTCCTCCGCAAGGAGTCATTTTTGAATCTTCTCCCCCGTGAGCCCTGCGGCTGGTTGTTCCAGGGGCGGTGCCCTTTGGTGGTCTCTGGGGAAATGTAACACCGCTGGTTGTCAGGATCAGGAGGGCTGTTCTCTGATGGGAGGGGCTGGCGGTGGAGCAGAGTGAGAAGACGCTGTTGCAGCTGTGGCGCATCTCTGCTGCTATCTCGGCCATGGCGCTCTCTCCAGCAGGCGGGGGGGCGAGAGGAGTGGTGCGGTTTGATCAGATGGCGCATAGTCTCCGACACCTCCTCCAACTTCTTCGATTTCTCGAGCATGGCCCTGAAATTGGCTCCAAACAGCACGTCTGTCGTGATGGAGCCCCCCCAGCAAGTCCTACAGCTTCTCTGGCAGGGAGGGGGAGTGAGGAAAACAGGTGGACTTCTGGAACATCGTCATCCAGGCTGCGATGCGAGACAGGCAGACAGCAGAAGAGGCGCACAGGTTGAGGTGACGTCAGACGCCTTGCAGAGGGAGCTCTTCATCTCCTCAGGCATGTCTGTCCCTCCAGCCTCTTGAAATGCTGTACGGAAAAAGTTCCCTTCATGTCAGCTGCCTCTTGGATTATGCCGGGCAGCTCTGAGAGGAGGGCACCGACGGCTGGGAGCAGTGTGGTCGCTGATGCAACAAGGCCCGGGGGGTGAGTATCCACTCAGCCCCCCTCGTTCCGACACTACACTCTCCAGGAGGGAGTGAGCAGCGGGGGCTGCTGCTGACATCTCCTGTCCCGGAGGAACCATCCAAATCACTCCGAGAGTCGGCGTTAAAAAGAAAAAAGGGTCAATGGCGTCGTCCAGCGGGTAGCGACCCACCACTGAAAAAATATTCCTCTGCACTTACCTTGAAACAAGGCTGCTCGTCTACTTCTCCTTGGGGAGGAAGAACTCACCGGGTCGGCAGGAGGTTGGCATGGCGGGGACCCAGGCAGCCTTAACAAAGGTTGTGCCGGTTGTTAGAGTATTTTACTCTATCTATTGATCGTTTAAACTTATACTCATTTAAACTGTTCTATAATGCTGTGAAATCTTTCTCTACTGACTTGTTGGATACTCACAGTTCCTGTTTTGATAGAAACTGCCACGTCTATGTTACCTG
>NC_056498.1:94716759-94770534 GCF_014905685.2 Nematolebias whitei
TCTTGTCTCCCTTGTGTTTTATTTAAGGTACAGGTAAAACCCTGTCACCGGTCAAGCTGGACAACTTTCTTTCTTCGTTCTTCGGACAATGCTATTAGCTTGCTGAAGAAAAAATGGGAGCCGACTACCCGCTCTTAACGTAATTTTTATGGACCGGGTGGGGCCCACACAACAGGTGGGCCTGGACTAAATTTTTTCAGTGCGATACTTTGCATGACGGGATAAACCCACCAGCGACAGATCTTAAAGCGCGAAGCCTATATGAAATAGAGCAACCATCAATGAGGACCCTCACCAGTATGCATACAGCAAGAACCGATCAACAGAGGATGCCATCTCCTCTGTGGTCCACACTGCGCTCACCCACCTGGAGCAGAAGGACTCTTATGTCCGTATGCTTTTTGTGGACTTCACATCTGCTTTCAACACCACGATCCCCAAAACCCTGATGGACAAACTATTCACACTAGGACTAAGCCCCTCCATTTGCAACTGGGTTCTAGACTTCTTAACAGACTGCAGTCCATGAGGATCCACAGCTTCTCCTCCTCCACCATAACCCTCAGCACTGGCTCTCCTCAAGGATGTGTGCTGAGTGTCCTGTTCACTCTGCTCACATACGATTGTGCAGCTACCTATCCAGGCTGTCATATTGTTAAAGTTTACAGATGATACAGCGGTGGTGGGATGCATCACAAACAATGATGAGTCCAGCTACAGGCAAGAGGTGGAACACCTGGAGAGCTGGTGCAGAGAGAATAACCTTCACATCAGTGTGAAGAAGACAAAGGAGATGACTGTGGACTTCAGAAGGAACAGGCACACCTACCTACCCCCCCCCCCCCCAAACATAAGAGGGTCTGCAGTGGAAGTGGTCTCCAGTAGGGCTGCAACAACGAATCGATAAAATCGATAAAAATCGATGATTAAAAGCGTTGGCAACGAATTTCGTTATCGATATGTTGTGTCGCGCGATTATGCATCTTTCACGGCGCTGCGGAGCCGTTTCGTTTCGTTCACCTGCAGTTCATGGTCAATGTTGACTGACTGAATAAAGTTTGAAAAAAAAAAAACTGCAGCGCGCGAGTTGAACAGAGCGAGGGGGGAGGAGGAAGCAGAGCAGAGTGTTTTCAAAGGAAATTAAGTAAATTTTACAAATGAGCAACGTAGCGAAAACTGTTCGACCCAAGTCCTCCAAAGTGTGGGAGAACTTCACAAAGATAAAAGATGAGAAGCATGCTGCTTTGAAAATCACAGACACGACATGGGAGAACCACAGAGATAAAACGTAAACATGTCGGAGTCACGAGGAGGAGGAAGGAGCTGCAGCTGATGCAACTCGTGTTGCAGGTGAGTCTCTACAATTTAACATTTGTTCTGTTTCAAGAGAGAAAACGTAACATCAGTCTCTCTGGTAGCTGAAGCTGTTTGTTTGTTTGTTTGTTTGTTTGTTTATCTCATTAATGGCGGTGATAGAGAATGTGTGTTACTTTTAATTTAATTTAATTGGAACAAGCAGTGTTTAAATGTGATTTATAAATAAATCTAACACAAAGATAATAATTTAATGATTAAGCTTCAACTTTTAATTTGCTGGCAAAGTCTGAAGACACTGCAGGTATGGCAGGATGAATTGCATTTAAACAGGAATTAAAGTAATTTATTACATCTACTCAAATGTGTGGAATTAAGTAATTTATATGTGTGTGTGTGTGTGTGTGTGTGTGTGTGTGTGTAATTGCTCTTGTAACTACTTTTGCCTGAACCTAACACTGTAAGTGAAACAAGGCATTTCTTGAGTTGCTGTAAATTATGCTATAAAACATATTTACTGTCTCATTCCAGAAAACAACAACAAACAACAACATCCTGCATGATGGACAGACATCATGGACACCACGGCAGCAGCTGTCTTCACTGAAACATCCTGAACATGATCGTCACTGACACAAGGCCTCTGTCGATGGCTGAAGACGAAAGCTTCACTACAATAATCAACACTTTTAATCCAGGTTACAATTATCCACACTTTTAATCCAGGTTACAATAATCCACACTTTTAATCCAGGTTACACTCTTCCCTCAAGGACACATTTTACAAAGTAGCTACATACTGTGCAGGTATAAAGATACATTTGTATATATTTTTGTGTACATTTATTTTTTTAAGCTATTTGACTAACTTTTATTTTTTTATTATTCAATCTTTTACTAACAGAATAGTAAAATAGCAACCTGTTTTTTGTGTGAATTACTATGTCAGTCAAATGTTCAATTTTGGAATAAAGGGGTGGAAATTAAAACGTTTTTTTTTTTTTGCCGATTCATCGATTAATCGAAAAAATAATCGCCCGATGAATCGATTATTGAAATAATCGTTAGTTGCAGCCCTAGTCTCCAGCTACAAGTGCTTGGGTGTACACCTGACAACCTCAACTGGGGCAACAACACCACCAGCTTGATCAAGAAAGCTCATCAGAGACTCTACTTCCTCACACGGCTGAGACGAGGTGGTCTGTGAAGCTCAGTCCTCACCTTCTTCTACAGGTGTGCAGTGGAGAGCATCCTATGCTCCAGCATAAACGTGTGGCATGGAGGCTGCACAGTTGCAGAAAGAAAAGCTTTGCAGAGAGTGGTGAAAGCTGCACAGGAGTCTGTTGGAGTCAGCCTCCCCACTATCACATGCATCTACACCTCTAGATGCTGGAAGAGGGCCACCTGCATCATGAAGGACCCCACTCACCCAGTACACACACTTTTTGCCCCGCTCCCCTCAGGAAGGAGGTTAAGGAGCATTAAGTGTAGAAACACTAGACTGAGGAACAGCTTCTACCCTGAGGCTGTTAGACTCATGAATATATAACGAGGATAATCATTGTGAAAAATCACATCATGTTGCTGCTGATCTTTTTCATGTTGCTGTGTTCATGTGGGCTCATCTGCTCACTCAGACTCATGTTTGTGCTGCTGTCCAATGGAATGTTTTCATGCTACTAGTGCTTAGTATATATTTAGCTGATGTTTTTATTAGTTCATATTAGAGGATGACATTTTTTCGGGAGTACCGCGGGCCACGTGATTCTGGCGGGACTGGAGTCAATCTCATTATAGCTCACGTGACCAGGACGTGACCAGATTGAAAGTTAACGGGAGCAGACAGGAGCGGAAACCGACCAATAAGCAAAAATGAAAAAGAAAAAAAAAATGGGTGCAGCTATTTTGTAATTTTCTTTCAATAAGCCTTCTCTTTAATACAAGTCAAAAGAACTACATTTCCCAGAAATCAACGTTCCAGCCAAAGCTTTTCACCGAGAGAACGGGAGGAGCAGCGAAGTCTCTAGCAAAGAAACGCAGTGGCTGAAAATAGTTTGCAACTCAAGGTAAAAAGAAGTAACAGTCTATCCATTAAACTCACAGAATGGGCAGGGAACTGTCAAATAACCCTGAACTTAACGAGAGTTGTGTTGGTGCTGTGCTACTTAAAACGTTAGTCTCAGCTGCAGTGAGGAGCTGCGGTGGGACTTGGAGTCGGACTTGTTTTGTTTACTGTCAGTAAATAAACAAAATCAATAGCACATTTTCTCCACTTTGTCCCTTTTAATTGAAAAATTATGCTCAGCCGAACTCTTCCTGGTTAAAGTACACGCATTCTCTGGTAAAAATATCCCTATTTTTAATATTGTGACGTCCTACTGGATACTGAAATCAAGGAAAACGTGAATAACCATTGCTTTATTGCATAAATAGTTACTGTCAACCGCAAGCCATGCCAGTACAACAACAAACTTGTTAGTGAAAGCATTCTCCAGTAAAAAATATCCCAGTTTTTATATTAAAAGCTGGTTGCATATATATTATAATAACTGTTTTGGTTTATAAAACATGTTTATAAAAAAATATGATGTGTACAATTACGTTGTTGTGTTAATTTTTAGGCCAAGAGTTGATTTTTCTCAGTTAATTTCCTCACACGTTTCTAGAAGCCCTTTTTAGGGGCCTCAGCCCCCCAGTGTTGACAAAGGCTCTTGGCTTGAACAACACAGTGTGTATTAGCATTAGAATTACTGTATGGGTGACATTTTGGTGCGATGTCTGTGGGTCCTCCCCCATAACTTTTTGAATAAAGTAGCTGCTATTTCCTACATTCTGGTGTATTTTAACAGGTTTTAAAACATCTGTGTTTACCTACATAAGTAAATCCTTCATTCAAAAACTGTTTTAGAAAGCATGGCACAAGAAGAAATAGCACTAAGCTTTTTATTTGTCTTTAGTTTAATTATTTTTTTTTTTTACCTAACATAGGAGGCTGTTAGCTCCGGAAGCATGCTGTTAAACAGTGTAGTGTGCTAAGGGCTAGGTTAGCTGCATCTCCACTACAATATATTTAAATAAACGGGTTCTCTATTTTTCGAGTTAAATTACTGCCATGTGACCGAGGTAACTGTGCGTGGATAGTTTAATCAGTGACATGAGACGTTAATTTCCTTTGACCCATCAGAATAAATGCGGTCATTTATTGAACAGAATCAAAATTTAACATCAAAACATTTTTCACTTGATTAGCTGATCTGGTTCTGATTAATAAAACTTGGCATGTTTTACTTAATAAGACAACAGGACTTGAAGAAGGCATCTAGACTACTGGCAAAATAGGAGAGTTTAAAGATGGGAAATGAAGAGTTTAAAGACACTTGAAGGGGAGGTGTTTTGTTTATCAGAATTAGCACGCTTCTTTCAACACCAGCTCAACTCTGGTACACTTCAGGACGTGCAGAGACTTCGTTACCTTAGACGGGGATACCTCCGCTCAGGAACAGGAGTCCATTAGTACGATCCTTTTACAGCGTTTCCGGGCAGTGGCTGGGCATCGTCAGGAGTCGTGCCGTTTATTCCGTTAAACAGAACCAGCTTCCTTCGAGGTTGTAGGGCATTATGCCCGGGTGGGTTCACAGCGAGCTGCGAGTCCGTCAGAGGTTCCACTCAGATGTGGAAGACTCCATAGTCCCAACTCGACACAGAAGACTGAAGACTGCTTACCGAGAAGTTCCAGGAAGTGTGGACTCTTAAAGAGTTCTCACTTCCGGTCACTTCAGGACTTCCTGATTGGTTGAAACAACCAACAGGGGGTGGTTCTAGTGATATCAGAGGGTCATTACAAGTCAAGAAAACAGTAGGAATGTTTTAAAAACGTGCAATACAGACAGAAGACATGTTATGGCGAAGTGAGAGCAAGCAGGTGCCAGTAGCTTCTTATTTACCGTCTGCTAGGTTTAAAAACAATCCACTTCGTTCTAATAACTCCTTTCTGACTTTCGACCAACATCACTACTCTCTCATTCAGACACAAGATCAAAAATGCATAATTACTTTGTAAATAGACATTTAACTTGATTTCTAATTTAAATGAGGATTAAAAAAATCATTAATACTGTTTTACAGTTGATTTAAAATGAGTGGTTCACTTCAACATTTAGAAATGGTATGAACTAAACACACTTTTGATTTATCAAGATATTGTAAAATAGTAATGATAATATAAAAGAAGAGTGTTCTTTCAATTGATTACTTCAGGATACAATTAGACAGTCTCTGGATGAGCTAATTTGTATTTCTGGATTCAAATCAATGAAATAACAGTTTCTGTCCCATGAAGGTCCTCAGAGGTAAGTTTTGGTCGGAGGCCGAGTTCACTACACAGCTTTGGACACAAAGACCCTTGTCACACACTTCAAAAGAGCAGGTAAGATACATAAAATCTTGTAATCTCTGCCTGGTGAGGCTGTTTAAATAATTATAACATATGATAAGTGAAATAATGAAAGAAAAAAATGAGCTACTGTAATTTATATTTGCAAAGGTATAAGGGCTGATGAATGGAAGGATTACACCTATGATGATTATCCCACAAGCGGCCGTGACAACAGAGAGTCAGAGTCAGAGTTCCTTTATTGTCATTCGCACCTCATGTGGTACATGTGGTGGAGCGAGATTATGTACACAGGGTCCCAGTTACATCCAACAATAAAATGTAAAAGAAAAACAGTAATAACATCTAAAATATGAACTAAGAAAAACATCAACTAAATATACACTGAGCACGCATAACATAAAAACATTACGTCGAACATCAGAACAAACATGAACATGAGTCTGTGTAAGCAGATGAGCACGCATGAACACAACATGTAACAGATCAGCAGCAACATTGAAACAGATCAGCAGCAACATGATGTGATTTTTTTCACAGTGATTATTCTGATTAGAGATTCATGAGTCTAACAGCCTCAGGGTAGAAGCTGTTCCTCAGTCTAGTGGTTCTACACTTAATGCTCCTCAACCTCCTTCCTGAGGGGAGTGGGACAAAAAGTGTGTGTGCTGGGTGAGTGGGGTCCTTCATGATGTATGTGGTCCTCTTCCTGCATCTAGAGGTGTAAATGTCTATGATGGTGGGGAAGATGACTCCCAACAGACTTCTGTGCAGCCTTCACCACTCTCTGCAAAGCTTTTCTTTCTGCAGCTGTGCAGCCTCACGTTGATGCCACACGTTGATGCTGGAGCACAGGATGCTCTTCACTGCACACCTGTAGAAGGAGGTGAGGACTGAGCTTCCCAGACCAGCTAGTCTCAGCCGACTGAGGAAGGCTCCTTATCCCACACATTTTTCAAGAAAGCCCAGAGCTTTGCCGCCATATTGCCGACAAAGGTCACTTTTTCTTGACCTAATTTCAATTGTAACTCTCTTCTGTTTGATAAAACATTTTTTTCAAAAAGAAAGGCCAATAAATTGTTATTTGCAGTCATCCATCCATCCATCCATTATCTTTACCCGCTTATTCCATTTTGGGTCACGGGGGTCGCTGGTGCCCATGTCCAGCAATCACTGTGCGAGGGGCGGGGTACACCCTGGACTGGTCGCAAGTCCATCACAGGGCCACATAGAAACAAACGAGACAAACAACCATTCACTCTCTCACTCACACCTAGGGACAATTTTAGAGTTACCAATCAGCCTAACATGCATGTTTTTGGACTGTGGGAGGAAACTGGAGCACCTGGAGAAAACCCACGCATGCACGGAGAGAACATGCAAACTCCACCCAGAAAGGCCACCGGACCGGGGTTTGAACCAAGGACCTGCTCGCTGAGAGGCAGCAGCTCTACCAGTTGTGCCACCGTGCTGCCAATTTGCAGTCATGGTAACCCTATTTTGATTTGTGCGCTGTCTTCTTTAATTTTTAGGTTACTGAAGGTGCTGGACCAGTCACTGAAGCTGTGGAGAGATGAGGTGGAACACCAGACCTGCAATGATCCAGTCTGTAAACGATGCTCTGAAGTCTGGTAAGCTGCACAACATCTTGCTTCGCTGAAACAAGCTCGTTACCTCAACCACATAGATTGTGAACTTCTTGAGGACGTCGTCCAATGTATAATAATGCCTTTAAACATTTTTATTGGTTGAGTTCTCTTGCTTGGTACATTATTTTTCTTTTTCTTTTTCTTTTTGTTTAAGCAATTTAAAACATGACAGTAATGTTACTGTTTAAAGGAAACAATTGCTCAATTAATTAGTAAAATGCAACTTTTATTTGTTGTTTGGGTTCTTTCATCTAAGGTAGACATGGTGGGACCCATGTACTGGTTTTGATTTTTTGTTTTTACTGTAACTGACCTTCAAAAGAGCTAGAAACAGGGACTCAGCAGCTGATCCTCCATAGAAAAAGTATATGGACTACAGGCCATGTATTATTGTTTTATGACATTTAGTGAAGGTTTTTGTTTGGATTAAGGCAATAAATGTCTCTATTTCACCACAGATGAACTGTTCCTGTTGCCATATCTTTTGAAATAAAGCTACAGAACACAAAGTAATATAAAAATGAATGGGTGGAAGATCAAATCAAATTCAATGTATTTCCTAAAAATTAAATGAAGAGGAAAAAGACATGAGCGGTACAGGATTGGGAGTGATTCTGAACAAGAGCAGGACAGGAGCAGGAGTCATGTTACCAGGAGTAGAACAGGACAGGATTGTTTTTGTGGGACCAGGACAGGACAGGACTGAAAATCCACTCCCGTGTCATCCTCTAGTTCATATCTTAGATCTTATTACTGTTTTTCTTTTACATTTTTATTGTTGGATGTAACTGGGAGTTAGTTTAGTTCTACCACATGTGGTTTGTATGACAAAAAAAGAACTTTGAATTCTTGAATCCTTGATGTCATGCTGCTGATTACATCATGTTGTTGTGTTCATTGATCCTCATCTGCTCATACAGACTCATGTTCGTGCTGCTGCTGTTTTGGCGCATTGTTTTCGTACCATTGGTGCTTAGTGTATTCTTAGTTTAGTGAATGTAGTATATTCTTAGTTCATACCTCGGATCTTAATTTATTTTCTTTACAATTTGTGTTTTTGTTGGATGTAACTGGGACCCTGTGTACATAGTTTCATCCCACCTCATGTATCTTGTGTGGTGTAGATGACAAATAAATTGTTGTTTACGTACTGTAACCCCAGATTCTATGAATATAGGTGTAGCCCTTTAAAGCTGTCGCTGATAGGTTTTATCCCGATATGCCGAGTGTAGTGAGCTAGCTGTTAGCTTCACTATTAATTAATTATTCTTAAAGCTAGTTCAAGCACAAAGAATATTAATTGTTCAATTAACGGATTCTTTCTTTTTCAAGTTAAATTTCTTCCATGTGACCAAGATAACTTGTGGAGTGGAGTGGTAATTAGTGACATGAGACACCATTTTATCTTTGACCCATCAGAATAAATGCGGTCATTTATTTAACAGAATCAAGATTTAACATCAAACATGTACACATTGATTTGCTGATCTGTTTCTGATTAATAAACTTGGCACGATTTACTAAACAAGACAACAGACGATTACTGATTGAGACTGATTCATCTCTGAAGGCATCTATCTTGATTTACTGGCGAATAGAAGTTTAAAGAGAAGTAATAGATTTAAAGAGGAGGTTTAGATGGATGAAAGTTATGTGTTGAACCAGAAAATGGCACCCTTCCTCCGAATCCAGCTCAGCCCTCCGGTACATTTCAGGGCATCAACGGCTTGTTACCTGAGATGGTGGATACATCCACTCTGGAACAGAGGTCCATTGGCACGCTCCCTTTTCAGCGTCTCCGGTCAGAGTGGCTGGGGTCGTCAGAAGTCGTGACGAAGTACTCAGTTCAACAGAATAAGCTTCCTTAGAAGTTGAGCATTTACTGCTCGGGTTGAGTCACAGCCGAGGCAGGCTGTGACTACGCTGGAATCGACGGACCCTTGGCACATGGTCAAATCCATCAGCTATTTTTCAGCTGTAAGACTCCATCAGACTGAGTCTCATCTTTGACTGAAAGTTCCAGGAAGACTGGGAAGGCCGAAGGACTGGAAAAGACTGAATAGTTCCAAGAAGTGTTGCCTTTTAAAGGGTATCCACTTCCTGTCACTTGGTACTTCCTGATTGGTTGAAACAACCAGCAGGGGTGTAGTTTTAGTGATGTCAGAGGGTTATTAGAAGTCAGGAAACTGCAGAAATTTTTTAAGAATGGTTAGTACAGACAGAGAAATATTTACAAACAATGAGAGAATGCAGGTGCCAGCCAGTTCTTATTTACTGTCTGAGAGTTTTAAAAACAAGGCACTTCGTTCTCATAACTTGTCTCTGACTTTCGACCGACAGCAGGTCCACTCCTCACATAGACAGAAGAGTGAATGCACACTTACTTCGTAAATAGACATTTACTTGTATGATCCAAGTCTAATGAGGTTTAAAAATCATTAATACTGTTTCACAGTTGATTTAAATGAGTGGTTCACTTCAACATTAGAAATGGTATGAAATAAACACACTTTTGATTATCAAGATATTGTAAAGTAGTTAATGATAATATAAAAAGAAGAGTGTTCTTTCAGTTGATTAATTCAGGATACAATTAAATAGTCTCTTGATGAGATAATTTGTATTTATGGATTCAAATCAATGAAATAACAGTTCCTGTCCCCTGAAGTCTTCAGAGACAGATTGAGGTTGGAGGTCTAGTTCACTACACGAGCATTACACTGAAAAATTTAGTCCACGCCCACCTGCTGTGTGGGCCCCATCCGGTCCGTATGAATTACGTTACGAGCGGGTAATCGGCTCCCAAATAGCTTTTTCTTCAGCCATTTAGGAGCCAGTTAGGCCCGACGCTTAAAGGGCTACGCCTATATTCATAGAATCTGGAGTTATAGTACGTAACTAACGTTCTATTTCGTATAGGCTTCGCCCTTTAAGGCTGTCGCTGATGGGTTAAGGGCGAAGCGGATGTTGTCCTCGCCTCACTGGGTCCATTCGAACACCGTATGAAGCAGAAACTTGCCCAACAAACGTCTTGTCACTCAGCTCCCCATGTGCGTAATTGCGCATTGCGTAATTATGTGTGCCATGCACAGACGCATGTTGTGTAACTATGCGTTCTGAACGCAAGAACGCCCCGGAAAACATTCAATGGGGAGGGAAAAATGCTGAAAAGAGCCATGAACCAACTGGTTTACGGCTGAACAATGTAGAATGAACATATGCTGTATATATATTCATAAATTAAACGGATTCCCTCATTTTTCTGGACTGTATAATATCGTGCATTGAATTTAATAAAATGTGGACGGAAACGATAATTATCTTTGACTCACCAACGACAGTGGGTCATTTATTAACAGAATCAAGTTTAACACATCACACATTTACATTAATTGGCAAAAATTGAAAATAACGACAGCTTATTAATCAGTTTTACAAGGAAGACCATACGGCGATGGTTGAAAACCTTGCTTCCAGCTTCACACAGACATTAACCACACGACGGTGGTTGAAAAACTTTGCTTCAGACATTTCTAAAAATATCTGGATTAATTTCTTAGCAGATAGAAGAGTTTAAAGATTGAAGTTTAGAGGGAGGGAGATGGTGTGTGTGTGATTGAAAAGTGTTGAACAGAACGGCACCCTCCATTCGACCCAGCTTTCCTCGGTACGCTCGGTAGTGAACTCGACTCATTACCTCTCTGACGATGAATCAGTGGAAGCGGAGCTCCAGTTACGCTACCGGTCCAGCGTCTCCGTACGATGGCAGAGAACCGTCCGGAGTGGTGGCGGGACTTCGTCAACAACAGTTCACCCCACGAGTGGACTTCACATGAGTGGAGTCCGTTAGAGTTCCACTCAGAGGTGGAAGATGTCATAATCCCCAATACTCGGAAGAGCTCTGGATCATATCGGGATTTTCCTGTTTCCCAAACGACTGGAGCTGCAAACTCTCCACCCGACTCCAACTGGAGGTGGAACCTCTTGCAGAACTCACGTGAACTAGGAAGTGTTGCACCTTTTAAAAAGGGTCACTTCCGGTTCATTTGAGGACTTTCTGATTGGTCGGTTGGACCAACAGAGGTGTGTTTTTGTGATGTAAGGGGTTATTAAAAGTCAAGGTCAAGATTAAGATTGTTTAAGAACAGACAGAAGATTGTTATGAAGAACTCAGACTTCGTGGAGTCACTTTTCTAGTATCTTGCTGTAAAAGTTAAACATGACATTTCTTTTTTAGGAAACTTGCAGTTGACCGAAACTTGAACTTTGACCAACTTACACAACTTGCTCATTTCAAACAGACGATCAAGAAATTGAATCATTACTCTGTAACATATTCCAACTTGATTTCCACTTTGAATGAGGATTAAAAATCGTTATTACTGTTTCACAGTTGATTTAAAAATGAGTAGTTCACTTCAACATTTAAAAATGGATTGAACTAACACAATTTGATTATCAAACATTTGTAAAATAGTGATGATAATCGAAAGTAGTCTTCTTTCACTTGATTAATTCAAGAAAGAAAGTCTCAGGATGGGTCAACCTGTATTTCTAGATTCAAATCAATGAAATGACAGTTTCTGTCCCATAAGGTCCTTAAGGTCAAGATTTGACCTCAGGCCTAGTTCACTACAACAATATGAACAGATTAATAATAACAGGAGAGCTGATTATTAATCAAATGAACTGATTGGTAACAATAGTCATGAATCCAAAAAAAGTTCTATCTGGAATAGTCATGAACTGATTAGTGACAATAGAACCAAAATAACAACCACAACTTGTGACTGATAACAACATCTCACACTGTAATGCATGCAGAAAGATGTGAGTAAAACGGAGTTCCATGAAACAACAATATTCATTCTGTAAACACTAAGTACAGAATGTGTCATGGAACAAACCGTCACATCACGTAGATAAAAGCGAATAAATGAGCGGGGTGTTGACCACGCGGCCGCAGTGCAAATGTCCTGCATTGTCATACCATTATGCAAAGCAGTCGAAGATGCGATACCCCTGGTCGAGTGCGCTCTGAGGCTGACAGGAGACTCTAAATCTGATGCTCTGTAGGCTTCAGAAATGGCCTCACACAGCCAGTGTGACAAGCGCTGGGTGGATAACGGGCGACCTACAGATGCATCTCTATAATGCATAAACAAATGTTGAGTTTGACGCATTGCAGCTGTGCGCGCTATGTAACATGTCAACGCCCGCACCGGACAGAGAAGATGGAAAGACGCTACTTCTTCTGATCTGTGTGGGGGGGAACCCCTCCAACGATATCGCTCTTGATTTAAAAGAGCTCGTGATGTTTTTAGGCGTAAAAGCTGGGTTTGGTCTTAAATCAGCTGAGCTGCCGTCAGCCTGAATTCTGAGACATGACGGAGCGACAGAGAAGGCAGATAAATCACTCACTCTCTTAGCGGATGTTAAAACCAGCAGAAGGGCTGTTTTAAGAGACAAGAATTTAAGTGGAAACTGATCCAGAGGTTCAAATGGAGCTTTGATCAGGGCTCGCAGGACCAGCGTTAAATCCCACTGTGGAACAAGTGGGTGTGAAACAGGCCTGCGTCTCTGTACACCTTTTAGAAAACGCTTCATCAGCGGATGATTAAAAGCTTTTCTGTCTCTGAACCCTTCGTGGCAGGAAGAGATGGCTGCAGCGTACGTTTTAATCGTGCTGAACGCCAAGTTCCCGTCCATCAGCTGTTGTAGAAAGGACAGCATGCCACCTAGTGGACATGAGGTGGCCTCTACACCTTTCTCTGTACACCAGCGCTGAAAAGCTGTTCACTTGATGTGTACAGCGCTGTGGTAGATGTAGCACATGAAACCTGAATTGTGCGCACTACATCCTGTGGGAGACCCATCCTCTCTAAGCGGATCCGCTCAGCAGCCAGACCCACAAGAGCTGGCCTATTTCTGGGTAACTCCTGATCGCTCCTCCTTACTGGAGGAGAGCGTCCTCCTTCCACGGCAGTTTCCATGGGCGCCCTGACAGCAGGCGTTGCAGGACTGGGAACCATGGTGTGTTCACGCGCTCGGGGGCCACCAGGAGAGCTGTCAATCCCTCCTCCTGAACTCGGTTCAGGAACCGTAAAATCAGAGGAGGTGGAGGAAACGCGTACAGAAGCATTTTGGGCCATGGGCTGTGGGCAAATGCATCCACCCCCAGCGATGGTTCGTCTCGCGGGCTCAGAGAAAACCACACTGAGCGTTTTCTCGTGTCAAAAATAGGTCCACAGCTGCTTTGCCAAATTTCTGCCACGTCTGAGCCATCAGGTCTGGATGGAGAGTCCAGTCCCCGTGACGTGGACCGCCCCTGGACATCACATCTGCCCCTTTGTTCAGAACACCGGGTATGTAAACTGCTCTGATGGAGAGCAGATTTTGGTGTGCCCAACACCGTAGTTTTCGCGCAATGTGTAACATCTGGGCTGGTTGCACACACCCCTGCCGGTTTATGTACGCAGCAGTAACCTTGTTGTCTGTGTGAATCAAAACGTGTTGATTCTGCAGCACAGGCGCAAAATGTTGAATCACGTTCAGCACCATGCGACACTCCAAAACATTTATGTGAGCTGATGTGTGATGGGGCCATAGCGCCCCTACTGCTTGAGATAGGCATGTCCCCCCCCCAGCCTGACAGTGACGCGTCTGTAAAGACTGACACGTGTGATGTGGGTCTGCTGACAGGGACTCCCTTCGACAGAACCAGGGTGTTTCCCCAGTGTCGGAGGTCTGCCCTCACGGAGGGAGGAACAGTGATCATCCGTCTCTTTTGTTTTACTGGATCCACACGCAGACGCACAAACCACCTCTGGAGGCGTCTCATGCATAGTAAACCCAGCGGGACCACTGTGTGAGCTGATGACATCGTCCCTAACAGCTTCATGATGGAAACAGCTGTTATCACTCTGCCAGGTCTTACGTGGCGGAGCTGGTCTTTCAGAATGTCGATTCTCGTTTGTGATAAACGAGCCCTCATGGTGGTTGAGTTTAGCTCTACTCCCAGATAAGCAATTGTCTGGGCTGGGAAAATCAAACTTTTCTTCCAATTTATGGCAAAGCCCAGATTTAACAGGTGTGATGTCAGAGCCTGGACCTGTCCTGCTGCTTCCTGTCTGGAGCGTGACAACAGCAGCAGGTCATCCAGGTAAAACAAAACTCTCATCCCTGCTCTGTGTAACGGTTGCAGGGCCGTCTCCACACACTTTGAGAACGTATGAGGCACGAGGGAATAACCGAACGTCAGCCTGTTGTACTGAAACTTCATCCCTTGAAAGGAGAAACACAGGAATTTTCTGTGTTTTGGGATGATCGGTATGTGAAAATAAGCATCTTTCAGGTCGACGGAAAACAAACCAGTCGTTTCTCTGGATGTTGTCCAACAGCTGTCTGGTTGTCAACATGTGAAACGGTCTGTCCATGATCGCCTTGTTGAAAACTGACAGATCCAAAATGGGTCTAATCCCTCCGGTCCGTTTGGGAACCAGGAAGTAACTTGAGTAAAAACCCTGTGTTTTCCTCTCCGTTGGGAACTCTGGAGATTACTTCTTTTACCAGAAGTTCTTGGACTTCTGCATTTAGGGATGAGACCTGGTCTGGTGATGACAGGACTGTCTCTAAAATTCCTCCGAACGGAGGGAGTTGGGTTGCAAATTGCAACGTGTAACCCTAGCTTAACAACCTGGCCATCCATCTGTCTGGGGAGCATGTTTTTAGCCACTCCGCGTAACGTTCGTGGAGTGGACGTGCGTTTAAGTGATGCGTCATGTTTTGTAGGGATGTCATCCAGTCTACCGCCTCGACCGTCGTCATGTGTCGTCGGAATGTGTTCCGTGAGACCCAAGGCGAGGCTTCTCGAAAAGGCTCTGAACGTGCCTGTGTGCTGCGTTCGGACTGCGGGTCCACCTTGTGTTGATGAGAAGCGTGTGACAGCTGATGATGCCGCTGGCCCCCCGCATTTGACGCCACTGCGGTGAAAAACGCATGTCGCTCCTGCCGCGAGCGGGGTCCTGCGCTGGGCTCGCTTTGCGGTCCCACATTTAAGCTGACGGGCGCTGAAAGGCGGTGAACGCGAGTTCATCTACACCGTGCCATTTGAGTGAAGGCTGCGAGCCCCGCGGGAGCTCGCGTCTCCTTTGGTGGGACGCGCGCCGCTCTCGCTGGGGCGCGATTGGTCACTGGGTTCGCTCAGCTGTCTCACGTTAATGCTGACGTGAGCGGCCGAGCGCTGAGGAGTGGTGAGTGAAGACTACCCCCGCTGCAGCAGCACGCATTTGCTTTGGTGCGGCGCGTGTCACTCTCGCTGAGAGCAAGGTCCTCCACCGACCCAACCTGCGGTCCCACATTTATGCCGCTGTGAGCCGGTGAGCGCTGGGGAGCTGTATGTGCACCATCATCAACGCAACGCCGTTTGGGTGAAGGCTGTTTGCATCGCACGAGTGCGCGTTTGACACCGCTTGGGTGAAGATCGTGCAGCTTGGGTTGACTACGAGTTGTTTCGTTTACCACTTTTGTGATCTGTGGGCGTCTCGTCATGTCTGGAGCAGTGGTGAGTTTGAAAACCCTTTATTTAAGGACACCGGCTCGTTTTTGTGGAGGATGTGTGCGCAGCCGCTGTGAGTTCATACAAGCTTACAGACTGGCTAAACACAGACACTTGATCATTGAAGGAAGTTTTATTCAACATTGTGTCATCTTTACACACACCCTCTGCAGACCGTCATTTTGAATCTTTTCCCCCATGAGCTCTGGGATTTGTTGGCCCAGGGCGCCGTCTGCTGGGGATCTCTGGTAAAACGTTGGACACTCTGTTGCCGGGATGAAAAGGGCCGGTCTCTGACGGGCGGGGCTGCGGTGAAGCTCAGCAAGACAGCTGTGGAACGTCTTGCCACCGGCTCATTTCGTGTGGAGGATGTGAGAGGGAGCCACTGTCAAGTCATCCGAGCTGACAGACTGGCTAAAAATAGACACTTTCATTGTTAAATTATGTTTACTCCAAACTCGTGTCACCTCCACACACATCCTCCGCCAAAACCGTAATTTGCTCTGCCATTTGTTGTCCTAGAGCGCCATCTGTTGGCGGTCTTAGGGAAACGCTGAAACCTCCGTCCTCCGGCTGCGATGCGGGCCGGCAGACAGCAAAGAGGCACACCGGTTGGGGATGACGTCAGCTGCCCTGCAGACGGAGCGTACATCTCTTCCCGCCTCTGAACGTGTACGCCAACAGTGTAACTTGTTGTTCGCTGCAGCCGTCTGGAACGCATGCTGGTGAGCTCAGTTGGAGAGCGGTGTCACCATCTGGGTTATGCTAACCGGAGGCACGGGACGCTGGTCCACCTGGACATCTTGCTCCGATGAAGCCTCCGTCAGGCTTGGCTCCAGGGGGCACTGAGGGAATTTCTGCTCGGTGAAACCCCTGCTCTGGAGATGGGTGTGGACTGTGGAGACCGGTCCCCCAATCTACCAGAAAAGCCGGCTGTGGCCTCGTCCCCGTAGGACGTCCTGTTGGGAAACCGAGGCCAGATGGGATCAGGACGGCGAGCCGGAATGGAGCCTAGAAAAAAACCTTCCCGCCGGATCATCCGAACTGGCAGGAAAGGCGCGGGATGTAAAAAAGTGTCCCTTAATGTCAGCAGCCTCCTAGATTATGCTGGGCAACCCCAGAGGGCGCCGTCGGCTGGGAGCAGTGTGATCGCCAATGCGAAACGAGGTGGGATGAGGTGAGCATTCGCTCAGCCCCCCTCCACCGACACTACGCTCTCCAGGAGGGAATGAGCAGTGGGGGCTGCAGCTGAACGCCGCCTGTCCCGGAGGAACCATCCGATTCGCTCCGAGGGTCGGCGATAAGAGGAAAATTACAAGATGGCGTTGTCCAGTGTGTAGCGACCTGTCACTGAGAAATACTCCTCGGCGCTTACCTTGAAACAAGACTGCTCGTCAGCTTCTCCTCGGGGAGGAGAACTCACCAGGACGACCGGAGGTCGACGTGACGGGCCAAGCATTCTTAACAAAGGTTGGTCATCTACACAACTTTCCTTCTTCGGTCTTCTGACAGTGCTATTAGCTCGCTGAAGAAAAATGGGAGCCGATTACCCGCTCTTAACGTAATTTATACGGACCAGGTGGGGCCCATACAGCAGGTGGGCGTGGACTAAATTTTTCAGTGTAATGCTCCGCATATCGGGATAAAACCCATCAGCGACAGCCTTAAAGGACGAAGCCTATATGAAATAGAACTCTGACTCTGATATGGATGCAGTTAAGAGGACATGGAGGTAGGTGGAGTGAGGACAGAGGATTCAGGGGACAGAGTGAGATGGAGAAGGATGACTCACTGTGGAGATCCCAGAAGAGAGAAAAGCCGAAAGAAGTGGGTCTAAAATCCTAAAACATCAGATGTAAAATAAACATAAAGGAATAAATTATTTTGTACAATATGACGTAAATAGTTGTAATTGTATACATTTTAATTCAAGTCAATTCAGTTTATTTATATAGCACCAATTCACAACAAAGTTATCTCAGGGCACTGTACAGAAAAATTCACATGCATAGAAAAGCCAATAATTAGTAAAGTTCTCTATCTAAGGAAGCCAGCAGACTAATTTTATTATTAGCCAATATATTATATTACAATATTATTATTTATTATTCAATTTTATTTCAATTTTTTTATTTGAAGTCTTGCCTTAACTAGACGGCTGTGGCTGAGTGGTTAGAGCAGTCGTCCTCCAATGCAGGAGTTGGGGGTTCGAATCCACCAGCAGTCACATGCCGAAGTGTCCCTGGGCAAGACACTGAACCCCTCATTGCCTCTGATGTGTGTCCCATCAGTGTATGAATGTAATCTAAAGCACTGATTAGTTTCTTTAGAATGATTTGTTCAATTAGCTTTGTAGAGATCTAGTAGAGTGCTGTATGAATGAGGCACAGATTGTAGTGTAAAGCGCTTTGAGTATCTTGATCAGATAGAAAGGCGCTATATAAGTACAGTCCATTTACCATTTAACTACATACTTACCCTTCTTATTCTCTGACATAAATCATAGGCTTAAAAAGTGACTTTTTAGTAAGTATTTTTGTCCAACACACACTTCAGCTGTTCATTGCAAATCAGACATGTAAAAGTTTATCCTGAACTTTATTGAATGATGCAGTTTGTCATTTTAAATTACACCATAAAACTCTCATTGACTTCCACTTAAACAAAGCAAAAGGTATTTTTAACTTGTCACATTCCCTACAGAGCACTGTGAAAACATTACAATGTCCAGGTGTTATCATCAGAGACTCTTAGATTTTATGTTTTTCTCTGATGAAGAGTGCTGCTCTCCTGCCAGATCAGTGAATACATTACAGTCAAAGAAATGTGTTTTTAGAGTTAAATATTTCAAACTATTTGGGAGTGCAGGAGAGCAGAGCAAAACCAGAAAAGAAGGACACGTTTCAAACTTGAAGGGATGGTTAAAGAACAGTGAAACCTTTCTCGACTCAGTGACTCTGACCTTCACAATCCTCATTTTCTTTTTAAAATTAATTTCCTGGATTCAGTGACCTGGCCCCTACAACCCAACTGAAGAGTGTACAAACCATTTTTTTTATTATCACACCTGCAAGCCTCAGGTCCCTGCGATCTCTGACCCTTGTGACCCCCTGTGTGACATCTGACCCTGTGTGACTTTTGAGCATGTACTCTGTAACCTCTGACACCCTGTGTGACCTTTGACCCATGTTCTCTGACCCTTGTGACGTCTTACTCCTGTGATCTCTGACCCTGTGTGATATCCAACCCATGTGACCTATGACAGTGTGCTTTATGACCTTTCACCCCCTGTGCTCTGTGACCCCCTGTGGCCTCTGACCCCATGTGATCTTTGACTCCTGTGTTCTCTTACCCTTGTGACCTCTTACTCATGTGACCTCTGACCCCCTGTGTGACCTTTGGCCATGGCCATGTGCTCTGTGACATCTAACCCCATTTTACCTCTGACCCTTGTGACCTCTTACTCCTGTGACCTTTGACCATGTTTTCTGTGACTTCTGACCCCTGTGTGACTTCTGGCCCCATGTCAGGTCAGACTGGTCAAACCATGTCTCTCCTTCAAATCATTTAGAGATTTTTGTTCAGATTTCTGTAATGCCCTTTATTTCCAACCCGCTCCAGCTGTATGTTCCTCGTGTTCTCGCAGGTCAGATCACTTCGTGTTGGTAGTACCAAACTCAAAGAGGAGGTTCAGAGGTGACCAAGTGTTTTCAGTCTCTGCTCAAACTAAACGAGCAGGCCAACTCACTTCTTGTTTTTAAATCTTCTCTTAAATCACATTTCAACAACACTGAAAAGAACAACAGTATGGAAGAAACCAGTCAGTAAAGGATCATCCATCCATCCATCCATCCATCATCTTTTACCCGCTTCTTCCATTTTGGGTCACGGGGGTTGCTGGTGCCCATGTCCAGCAATCTCTGTGAGGGGTGGGGTACACCCTGGACAGGTCGCAAGTTCATCACAGGGACACATAGTAACATGGTTATTGTTATTAAATTACCCCAATTGGCAGACCAAAAACACGAGGACAACAGGGATACAAAAATGATAGTTTATTTACAGTGCGGATGTGATCTTGGCTGTGGAAGGAAAAGAAGGAGACGAGATGAGTGTCTTGATATGGATGGTCTTTGATAACTGAGATGATTTTAAGTGGTTTGTCTTACGGTCGAATGTGGTTGCAGATGGCGTTGGAGTGGTGTGAACAGAGAGTTCAGAATCCAGAGATGGCAGGGAATCCAGCGGGTGAGTATTGATCGATGATGCAGTCTTGGTTGAAGGATCCAGAATGTAGTTTCTTAATATGGTTTTTGTGCAGGATTGGCGACCAGACACAGCCACGAGGAGACCAGACAGGCAGGACGAACGGGAAACTGAACAGACGGGCAGAAAGGAAACAGGTTAGTATTTGAACACACTTAGGTTTGGCTGGCTGTCACAATATTACCAAAGGCAATAAATGTTCGAGCGTCGGCTGAACGTCTGGTTATGGCTTAAGTAGAGCAGGAGGTGGAGGTGCAGGTCTTGGTAGCAGGTGCAACTAATCAGCCAATTAGTTGGAGAGAGTGAGATGGTTAAAGGAGAAGGCAGAGAATCCCACACATAGAGACAAACGAGACAAACAACCATTCACTCTCTCACTCACACCTAGGGACAATCTAGAGTTACCAATCAGCCTAACATGCATGTTTTTGGTCTGTGGGAAGAAACTGGATTACCCGGAGAAAACCCATGCATGCACGGAGAGAACATGCAAACTCCACCCAGAAAGGCCCCCGGATCGGGATTTGAACCAAGGACCTGCTCGCTGAGAGGCAGCAGCTCTACCAGTTGCACCACCGTGCTGCCGCAACAAGATGCCGCAGTAAGGATGCACCTAAAAATAATAATAATATCAGAATATGAATGAATTTAAAGTATTATTTATTCTACATTATGACAACACTTCTATCACTGAACTGAAAACACAGTTGTCAAAGAAACAAGCAGTGATATTTACAACCTTAGCTAAATGCTACAACCTGAATCCATGCTAACAGTTTTATGAGCCCTGGTAAGTGATGGAGGCACCTGTCTGACAGGACGTTCTTTCCATTAGTTCAAATAAATATATTCCACATAATTATCAGTTTTCAAAATAACAACTTTCTGGTAACAAGTAGAAATAAAAATGAAAGAAATATAATTGTTGTAGTCAGCCAAAGCTGTTTTTTAGATCAAGAAGAGGAAAAAAATATTTGGAATCCTGAGAAAAGCACTGCGTCATCACCATATTGTTGCACCACCTCTGGTTTTTCTAACAGCTCGAATCCTCTGAGACATGGACCAAACTAATGACATAACTCTACATTATTCTGGCTCCAACTGTCTCCTATTGCTGTTCCCAGATCAGCTCTGCAGGTTGAGGATCCTGTCATCAACCATTCATCTAGTTCCACCTGAGACTTTCAACTGGATTCAATTCACTTCAGTTTATACAGTGCCAAATCACAACAAAGTCATCTCAGGGCACTTTACAGAAACATTCACATACATTAAAGCCAATGAGTAAAGTTCGCTATCTAAGGAATCCAGCAGACAAGTTGAATCTTGGCTTCCTTGCAGTCTCCCTTCTTGAGCAAGCACAGTGGCAACAGGGGAAAGGAAAACTCCCTTTTAAAAGGAAGAAACCTCCAGCAGAACCAGGCTCAGGACAAGCGGCCATCTGCTTTGACCGGCTGGTTTGAGAGGACAAGAAGGAGAGACAGACGAACACAGAATGGTAGGTCCAGGTATAGATCCAGGTGTACCTGAAAGACAAAAAAACACACGTTAAGGATAGAAAAAATAATTACAAATACAAAACAGGTTGAGCAGAGTAAGTAAAGACAGTAGTAGATTGAAAATTGTGGCCAGTTTTTCCTCCAGCAGTCTAAGCCTATAGCAGCATAACTAAGGGACAGCTCAGGAAACCCAAGCTGACCCCAACTATAGGATTTAGCAAAAAGGAAAGTCTTAAGCCTAGTTTTAAAACTGGATAATGTGTCAGCCTCATGGACAGAGATTGGAAGTTGGTTCCACAAGAGAGGAGCCTGATAACTGAAAGATCTGCCTCCCATTCTGTTTTTTGTAAATTCTAGGAACCACAAGTAAACCTGCAGCCTGAGAGCGAAGTGCTCTGTTAGGAAAATATGGAACATATGAAAATATGGATTCAGATCTGGACATTAAATATCTGTTTGTAAGGAACATTTGTATGACCTTTGTCCGATGGTTTCATGGATGAAATGGTTTCATGGTTTCAAGAAAACTCATCTTAAAAGATCAAGTCATCGCCAAACATCCTTACAACTAATGTGTACAATAAAAGGGTTCAAAGTTTCAGTGCAGACTGTCGTTTATTGAAGATATCAGTTTGATTCCCAACAAACATCTACATGATTTCCTGAAAATGTTTCATCATCCAGTCCTTTGTTCAATCTGATGTCTGGTGTTGGCTCTGGTTCATCCTAAATGGTAAATGGACTTTACTTATATAGTGCCTTTCTATCTTATTTCAAGATACTCAAAGCGCTTTACACTACAACCTGTGTCCTCATTTACCCATTCATACATCACTCTACTAGATCTCTACAAAGCTAATTGAACAAATCTTTCTAAAGAGACTAATTCAATTCAATTCAATTCAAAAATACTTTATTATTCCCAGAGGGAAATTATTTGTTGTTGTAAGTCGTTATCCTCATTTCATAAAGAGATGTTATAGATACCGATGGCTGTAGACAGGAAGGATCTCTTGTAACGGTCCATCCCACAGTGGATCCTAAGAAACTGGCTGCAGATGTCGTCCGATCCGTCCACCCAGACTCGGCTGGCCTCTCGGTTCCTCTCGGGCTGTAGGACCGTCCAAATGCTGGGCATAACTCCTCCCAGAGCGATGGCCACTCTTCCCAGCAGTCTGCTGAGCTCCTCGTCGCTGCAGACAGCCAACTGTAGGTGCCGAGGGACGATCTTGTCCTTCCACTGCCATGAGCTGTGTCTCCCGCCAGCTCCAGGATCCCAGTGGCCAGGCACCCAAGCACAGCTGGTAGGCAGATGAGAATGCATCCACAGAACATCCTTTTCAACTCACTTGAGATTTTGGGCTGTAGTTGAGCTATTATTTGAGCTTTGAGATGTTAATCAGCTGCTGTTGGTTGTAGAAAACTGCCTTGTTGCCATGGTTACACATCATAACAAATGTCCAAAACTAAAAAAGTTTCAATAAAAATCCTTCCAGCTGCACAGCATCTGATACCAGAGGAAACAATCATCCAAAAAAATGTGATTTACATCCAGAAAAAGAGGAATTAAAGTTTCCAAAAGCAAAATCTCAAAATGAAAGAAACAGAGCTGCTCCAACATGCAGCCACCTTGGGCGATGCAATTCAAAACATTAATCAGAGCTTTTAGATCACATTCATTCACTGATGGGACACACATCAGAGGCTATGTGGGGTTAAATGTCTTGCCCAGGGACACTTCAGCATGTGACTGCTGGTGGATTTGAACCCCCAACTCTCGCATTGGAGGACGACTGCTCTAACCACTCATCCACATCCACCCCCCTAGAGCTCTCCAAAGTGTGAGCCTCTTTGAAACACAACTGTAATCAGCAGATTTAATCTGAAGCAGGGCTTTGTTTTCCTCAACTGGATATCAAATAGCTATGTTTCTTGATACCAGAAGGTTGAAATTTAGAAATATGATAGTTTTGTGGCTTGCTCGTAATTTAGTATTTTAAAACCAAACTAAAGCATTGACAGAACTTCCTCCAGGTGTGGTGATGCCCTCATTTAGCCAGGAGTTGTAAAGACAAATCACTTTTTAAACCTGAATTTGTCAGGACCTTTGGCGTTTTGCTCTGAAGAAGGGGCTGCTGCTCATATGAATATTGTACACTTGGTTTGTGGCATGGTTGGTAAGAAGATTGATATTAGCCAATCAACACACAAAGGTGTTTTTAATTATCTAAAAAAGTTAATTCTGGTCCTCTGGACATTAAAAAAAACAAAACAAAGCAAATCAGAGGACCAGAATTAACTTTTTTAGATTTTTCTACCTGGATTATTGAGCATGCATCATGATGTGTTTTTAATTAGATCAGTTATTCGATCATCTTCAGGACGAAATGTGGGGTCCAAACAACACACCAGAAATAGTCAGAGTTCAAACAAATACTGCAACTGCAGAAAGCGTATGGACAAATAAAGGAAAGAAATAAAGAAGCATAAAAAAGAATATTCACAGGGTACTTTTATAGATAAAGAAAATCCTTTCAGAGTTTGGATTAGCACTCAGAACACAGGGCGAGGTGCTTTCAGGTCAGAAGATAAAAGAACTGAACAGCAAGATAAGATTTAAACAAAACATTTAAATGATGAGTGCAAAAAAATCAAAATTACAATTTGTTCAAAGGTTTCTTCTGGCACTTACACTATAAACACAAGAAGCAAGCCGAACCAGGACCAGTATAGTTTGCATTAAACATATGAGATCATCATTAAGCTCTTACAAAAAATAAAAACATTGATGTTTAGGGTCTATTCAGAACCTCCACTCAACTCAGCTCGTATAGTTTTGGACTGAGGGAGGACACTGAAGGAAACCCTCACATGCATGAGGAGAAAACATCCACACTCCAAACAAAGACCCCCGCCAGGGTTCAAACCTGCCATTTTCTTCCTGTAAGGACACAGTGCTAACCACTGCTCTACTGTACAGGCACTGTAAGTCATTAAAAGAAAACTCAAGTGAAAGACTTGGCCCTTTAAAAAATGTAAATAGTGAAATTTAAACCCCTGTCACACTCTTTCTGATTCTGTCTTGTTTAAAACAGGTGAGTTTGGTCTGAAGGACTGAAACTACCTGTGCAGGTGGAAAGCTAAGCTGCAGCTGTTGCTTCAGTGCTTTTAGCTGTTTTTATGAGCTGTACGTGTTCACAGAGGGTTAAACACCTTTACTGTAAAGGACTGAAGGAAACTGTGAGTGTTAAAATCCTTGTGTAGTAATGTGCTGTTTTTTAGTTGACCCAGTTTTAGTCGACCCATAAACATCGGCTACAGTTGTGTGGTTCTGTATGAATCACAGAACACATGGAACTTGTACCAACAACATCCTGAAGCAACATCAGGGAAGAGCTGAAGGACGTCCATCACACCGGCAGCTGTGAACAGTGTTGCCAGATTGGGCAAGTTTTCATTTTGATTTTGCAGGTAAAAATTGCTTTGGGCAAGTGGGGATAATTGGGGTGGATTTGGAGTCAGATCAGCGGATTTTGAATTAACCTATTAAAACACATTTCAACCATGGGCTCACATCAAAGGACAATGTATGTATTAAAACCCATCTCACTGAAAGAGGCTGGACCTTATTCCACTCTAGAGTCATCCATAGTCAAAGGTGCCTAGCTGGTGTGGGTCTACTTATAGTTTGGCACCTGTGTGTTTAAGTTATCTCTTGTATATGAGATAGTAACATTCCTGTGTCTTTGGGAGCGTGGACAACCTCTGATTGTTGTTTGGGCCAATGCATCAAACAGCAGTTCAGTGTACCCAGCCTTTTAAGTTTTTAGTGGGGGGTCTTCAAAGATGCTCCAGTTGGGAACTCCATCAATCTGCAGGGGACTTCAATGTCCATGTGGATAGAGACAATGTAAACTAAAGGGTTATAACTGGAAGGAACGGCCTCTCTGACCTGAACTCATGTGGTGCTGTTTTAGAAACTTGAACCTCGGACACAGTGGTCAATGTCAGACAATATGGTCAAAAAAGCCCAACAAATACTCTACTTCCTAAGAAGACTAAAGAAGTTTGGTACGAACACCAGCATCCTCACAAACTTCAATAGGTTCACCATTGAGAACCTGCTGACAGGCTGAATCACAGGATGGTACAAGAACTGCACCAGTCAGAGCCAGAAAGCACTACAGAGGGTGGTGCAAACAGCAGAGGATATCACTGGTAGCAGTCGCCACACCATCCAGGACATCTACCACAGCCGATGTCTGCGTAAAGCATCATTAAGGACCACACCCACCCAGCACAAGGACTCTTCTGTCTACTACCCTCAGGCAGATGATACAGGAGTCTGCCATCATGTACAAAAAGACTAAAGGACAGCTATTATCTACAAGCTGTTAGATTACTGAACTCTCGATAAATAACACTGAACAACTGGCAATAACATTGTACCAAGCCACATCTGTGACAACTAATATGACTAATATTAGCTTGTGACAGCTAATATGTTAATTGTTTATTGCTGCTGAACTATGTAGGCTGTAGCTAGGCTGATACTAGATACAGTATCTATGTAGCTACCTTACCATCATAATTCAATCTCAGTGTCACTCACTACCTGTGCTATAACCTGTCACACACCTGTGTAGTTTATGATAGTTGTGTGCTATATATCTATATATACTGTATTTATATATACATCTATCTAAAGCACATTATATACAGTATATAATGCACATTATATACAGTATATAATGTGCATTACATTACACACATTCCCCTTTGGAGTAAGCTGTTTGGGGGAAGAATCAGTTTTGTGTGTTTCCTTGACTGATGAAGCCTTTCGGATAGAAGGTGAAACGTTTCAGGAAAAAAAAAAAATGTCCAGATGACCTGACTGAAACTTGTTGAACTCCAAAAGATGTGTTTGGTTCAAAAAGTAAACTGTAGATCACCAAAGAACAACACTCCCACAGTGAAACGAGGTGGCAGCATTGGGTTGCTTTTTTCCAGAAGGAACTGAAGTTTTAGTCAATGTGGATGGCATGATGCACATCCAGATAAAACAAAATGTCTTCTTCAGAAAAATAAAGGTTTTGGATGTCCTGACCAGAGTCTAGATCTAAATCTCTTAGAAAATCTGTGTGAAGACAGCTGTGGCCAGAAGACATCCTCACAAGCAGACAGATCTGGACTTCAGGAAAAGAGGGAACCATTATTACACGGTCCAGATGTGGTTGCTGATGGACTCATGAAGACTGAAGTCTAGAATCCTATTTTAAAGGTATTCAATAGAGTATTCCTCTCAATGTGAACCTGCTTGTCATGTAACGTCCCACAACAGATTAGTTTTGTGCCAGCTCAGTTGTACAGGAGATCTATCACAGTAAAGGTTGAAAATATTACCAAAAACCTGATGTTAAGATGTTGTGATGTCATCATCTTACAGCTGTGTGTGTCAGCGTGCTGCAGAAAAATACAGTGTGACAGGGGTGTACAAATAAAAGATCTGATTAGTTTCAAATCAAAGTTTAGATTCTGATTCTTGAACATATATTTAGCACAGCAAAAACTCCCAAAATAACAGTATTAATAATAATAATAGTGTAGTTGGTGTTCAACACTGATTGTGTTTGAGTGTGTTTGCTTTCACTATGATGCTAATATCAAACATTTTAAGTCAATTTACAAAAGTATGCTTAGCATTTAATTAGAGCTTGAGAAAAATAACATTATTATTGCACAATTGAAGTGAAAATAAACTAGTAACATATATACATTATGTTGTACAGCCAAATATGCTGGATACATGGAAACCATCAATCTGACCATATAGGGACTAATAAACACGAGATAATTTCTCTGTGTATGCAGATGTTAGCTGCTGGTCCTAATTACTGTTACATCTAACAACATTAGCATGATTAGATCTGGAGACCATCTTTTATTTATTGTAAATTATAATTTTTTATGTTAGACACAAGATGACTAGCCTGAATAAAGTGCATTTAAAGTTCTGCAGATTCAGTTCTGCAGCTGTACAGATTTAAAGTTCATTATTTACAAAAATAATAAAATTTATGAAATGTATGAAAATGCTGTAAAGGGACCAATTTTTCTGAAAGAAATCAAAAGTCCCAGTTGTTTGCACTATTTCTAAAGTGCCTTATTGCTACCAGTGAGAAAAGCTTTGGAGTCTTTTAGATCCCTCAGGGCCCCAAGTTAAAGTTAACGACACATGGAATCACTAATGAGGGGATAATTAATTCCACAACATGTTGACTGTGTGTTGGGTTTTGAACACATCATACTAAAACCTGACACACTAAGCTGTAAAGGTTCGTCTCTGAAAGAAATGACACTGATGACCAACAGCAATATTAATCATCCACCAGTGTACTCACAGTACATTTGAGATGATCTAATGCCCCTTTTGCACCGCTCCTACTCAGCCCCAACTCTGCTCAGTCCTGCTCAGATCAGCCTGATTTGCACTGCACTTCAGGACTGGTTCTGGAGGCGTGTCCAGAATCCAAAATCCTGCTAATGAACTTTTAATGAACTTTAGTTCACCGAGTGAGAGTTCTGTGATGAGTTACACTCAAAGCAGTCTGCTCCTCAGATAAATAATGTTAAAATATTATTTTTAAACATTAATGTTTCTGTTGACTTATTATATACTACATGAATATTTCTGTTCAGTGCCCTGAGACAACTTCTGTTGTGACTTGGCGCTGTATAAATAAACTGAACTGAATTAAATCTGATGAACCAGATTCTACAAAAACATCTATATTTAAAATTCTATATTTTTCTTCATCATTTGATGTATTTGCACTCATTGCGGTTTAGTTTCTTGTATACAGATTATTTTTTAGCTTTTATGTAAAGTTTAGCTTTGATTTAAAGTTTTAATTGAAAGTGTAATTCTTGTTTTGTGATTTGTACATCTGCGGGTTAGAATAAAGTTGAACCAAAGGCTGTAGCTCTTCTTTAAACATGTTTGAGGGAAATATTCCTGAGAGATTCAATAATTTTGTCTTTTTATGATTTTTCAGGTGAGTTAACTTTAATTAACAGATTATTTAATAAAGTCAAAGTGAAAACAGGACTTCATGATAAAGCCGGCACTGTTTATTTATTTTTATTCTTCACTGATTAAAAAAAACAACATTATTTTTTAATACATAAAATGTTTTGAAAAAAACGTTTCCACCCTTCGTCCTGGTCCTCCCACTTGCCAGGGTTCGGAATCCGGCCTTTGTGAGCACGCGAGGCCGGGGCTCGGCGTCCGGTCTCGTGTGCGATCCTCCGCTCACTCGAAATTTTTCATCGTCACCAAACACAAAAAACACCTGGACTTCAGCATTAAACATGGTGTTGTCATTATTGATTTTAAAATCTTAAAAATAGATCCAGCGCGTGTTTCCAGCTCCGAGTTCCAAGAAATTACAAATGGCGGATCGGTGAAAAGTTTCTGCGATCCAGTGACTCCTCCCCTCCATCCTCACCGACTGTCTCAATGAGCTAAATTACTGGTTTTCTAACAATTTCCTACAACTAAACAGTGACAAAACAGAAATCATTCTTGTCGGTACCAAAACTCTATTTCAAAATCTGAACATCTTCTCATCCCCCTTAGCAACTCTCTGCTATCCCCCTCGCCTCAGGTCAAGAGTCTTGGTGTCATCCTCGACACCACTCTCTCCTTCACTCCACACATCAACAATGTTACTTGGTCTGCCTATTTCCATCTCCGAAATATTAACCGTCTCCGCCGTTCTCTCACACCCCGCTCCACAGCCATCCTTGTGCACAGTCTTGTGACTTCTCGGATTGACTACTGCAACTCCCTTCTTTATGGCCTCCCCAACAAATCTCTCCAGAAGCTGCAATTGGTCCAGAACTCAGCTGCCCGTGTCATCACTCAAACCTCCTCCTATAACCACATCACTCCTGTCCTGCAGCAGCTCCGCTGGCTCCCGGTTAAATCACGCATCGTCTTCAAAATTCTTCTTCTCACTTTCAAAGCTATCTACAACCTTGCCCCTCCTTACCTGTCTGACCTCCTATCTCGCTCTCTCAGATCCTCCTCTTCACTACACTTCACTACACTTCACTGAGGCAGTTGGACTGGACACTGCAACCATCTCCTCCTGTGGTGGATTCTACGAGGATGGCCCTGATAAATGCCAGATCGCTGGCTAATAAAACTTTTATTTTGAACGACTTTTTCTGTTGCAACCGACTGGACTTTCTTTTCATCACTGAGACTTGGATCTGCCCTGGTGAGTTCAGTGTTTTTCTGGAATTACTGCCTCTGGATTGTTCTTTTTTCAATGCTCCAAGGACAACTGGTCGTGGTGGAGGATTATTGGCTGTTTGTGAGAAACATTTGCACTGCAGACAGCTCCCTGGTTCAGCTAATTATTCGAGTTTTGAACTGCTCTGTTGTGAGCTGGGCCGCTCCAACCCAGTTCTGTGTGCTATTTTTTACAGACCCCCCGGATACCATAAACAGTTTTTAAATGAACTATCTGACTTTCTAACTGGTATTCTGCTCCAATATGATCGGGTTTTGATTTTAGGTGACTTTAATATCCACGTGTGCTGCCCTACTAAACCTTTAGCTCAGGACTTTCTAGACCTCATCCAGTCCTTTAACTTTGTTCAGAGTGTTGTTGGTCCGACTCACCAGCAGGGCCACACTCTAGACTTAGTTTTAACACATGGTTTGTCTGTTTCTGATTTAGAAATTGGTGACACTGTTTGTTCTGACCACAAACCGGTTTTATTCAACACCTCATTGATTTGTGAACCTGCACCTCCCCCCACACCCAAGCCCTGTAGGATTTTTAACCCTTCCACCGCCACATTCTTCTCTTCCATCTTTGCTGGTAATTCTGTTTCAGACTCTGAACTCTCTGTGGGTCTTACTACAAAGGAGTTGCTTTCTCAGCATCAGGAGGCGTGTGTACAGATCCTGGACTCAGTCGCCCCGTTAAAGCTCAGGAATCGAAAACGCACGCCCCACCCTTGGGTAAATGAGACCACACAAGAGGCAAGACGCCTGTGCAGAAGAGCTGAACGTCGATGGAAAAAAGATAAACTTCAGGTGTCTTTTGAGATGTTAAAAACATGTTGGAAAGCCTATCAGACCACCGTTAAACAGGGGAAAAACAAATATTTCTCAAAAATAATCAACTCAAACAGTCACAACCCCCGCGTTCTTTTCAACACCATTAACACCATTCTAAACGTGCCTCAAGTCTGCCACCATTGAGGCCTCTGTTAACACCTTTAATAAGTTTGTCAGGCATTTTGTTGAAAAGGTTGAGTCGATTAGGTCATCAATTCCACACTCCACAGCCGACCCTTCAGTTCTTGTCCCCTGTTCAGCAGTCTTCAGTCACTTTGACCCCATCTCACTCTCATTTTTAAATGAGGTCGTTGGTTACATGAAACCCTCAGGCTCCCCTGCTGATCCCATCCCTGCTGCATTTTTTAAACAGGTTCTACCGTCAACTGGACCCTCTGTTCTTGCCATTATTAACAGCAGTTTGGCTACAGGTGTGGTCCCCGATGTTTTAAAACATGCAGTGGTAACTCCATTAATTAAAAAACCCGGACTTGACCCTGCAGCTTGTTCAAACTTCAGGCCAATCTCAAAACTTCCATTTCTTTCTAAAATCTTGGAGAAAATAGTTTTTAGTCAACTAACCAAATTTTTGAATGTAAATGGAATTTTTGAGATTTTTCAGTCAGGATTTAAACAACTGCACAGCACCGAGACAGCTTTAGTAAGGGTCTGTAATGACATTCTGCTAGTAAATGACTCTGGTCAGTCTGTGATCCTGGTACTCCTCGACCTTACCGCTGCATTTGACACTGTTGATCACAGCATCCTTATGTCACGACTAGAACACTGGGTTGGGATTACAGGGCTGGCACTAGAATGGTTCCGGTCGTATCTGGGTGACAGGAGTTTCTGTGTTAACTTTGACAATCATTTTTCTGCTTCTGTCCCTCTTTCCTGTGAGGTCCCACAAGGCTCCATTCTTGGACCCCTTCTGTTCTCTTTGTATCTGCTCCCCTTGGGGTCAATCCTGAGGAAACATGGTATTTCGTTTCACTGTTACGCCGATGATTCTCAGATCTATCTGCCTTTAAAACCAAACAGTTCCTGCTCCATCCACCCTTTGCTAAAATGTCTTGATGACATCAAGACTTGGATGGCTGCAAATTTCTTGAGTTTTAATGATCAGAAGACTGAGGTCATTGTGTTTAACCCAAGCTCTGCCACTGTCACTGATCCTGTAAACCTGCACTCCCTTCAGCCTCATCTAAAGCAGTCGGTTACCAATCTCGGGGTAGTGTTAGACTCGGACTTTAAGTTTAATAAACAGATCAACTCTGTTCTACAAAAAAGCTTCTTTCAGCTAAGGCAAATAGCAAAGCTTAAGTCCGTTCTGTCCAGATCTGACCTTGAAAAACTAGTCCATGCATTTATTACAACCTGGCTGGACTACTGTAACTCACTTTATGTTGGGGTTAGTCAGGCTTCACTTTCACGTCTCCAGCTCGTACAAAATGCTGCAGCTCGGCTACTAACAGGAACTCACAGGTTTGAGCACATTACTCCGGTTCTGTCCTCCCTTCACTGGCTTCCTGTACGTGTCAGAGTCGATTTTAAAATTCTCCTGCTGACATTCAAGTGCATTAACGGCCTTGCACCATCATACCTCTCTGACCTTCTTCATCCTTATGCTCCTTCTCGGGCTTTGAGATCATCAGACCAGCTGCTTTTGGCTGTACCAAAAACCAGGCTTAAGCTCAGAGGAGATCAAGCGTTTTCAGTCGTGGGCCCTAAACTTTGGAACAATCTGCCCATCAACATTCGACAGGCCACCCCAGTCTCTGCTTTTAAATCTCTCCTAAAAACACATCTGTACTCACTGACATTTAACACAGGGTGATCGGATTTAGATCTAGTTTTTCATTGATACTGATTTTGTTTATGCTTTTGTTATTATTCCTATTTAACACAAGGTCATCAAATCTGATTGAGCATTTCATTGTTTCTGACTGAGTTTATGCTTTTTGTTATTATTTCCTTGACTTTTGACACAACGTGATCTGATTAAGTATTTAATTGTTTCTAATTGTTTTTGGTTTTATATTTTTATTCCATGTGCTGTAAACATATCTTGCTACTTTTTATTTGATGATGTGATATTTTTGTTAAGCACTTTGGTAACAGTTTCTGTTTTAAACGTGCTCTATAAATAAATCTGACTTGACTTGACTGACTACACCTCCATGTATCCTCTGCCCGCCTCTCCACCATGGGGAGCAGGGCCTTCACCTGCTCTGCCCCTCATCTCTGGAACTCTCTACCCCCTGACTTAAGAAACACCACCTCTCTTTCTCTATTCAAGACTACTCTGAAAACACATCTCTTTAGACCCTCTTATCCTTTACGTATGTATTTTATATATTCTTTATGTATTTTATATTTCAATTTATTCCTGTTGATCTTTGCACTGTGCTTGTTGTTTGTTTTTACACAATCTTTCTGATATGTTTCTTACTGTAAAGTGTCCTTGGGTGTCCTGAAAGGCGCGTTTTAATAAAATGATTATTATTATTATTATTATTATTATTATTATCAGTCCTGCATTCACGTTTCGGTCCCAAGTCAGCTTGAACGGTCCCACCAGAGAAGTAGGGACGAAAAAAGGTTCCAAATTAGCCTTAAATCAGCTAAAAATACTAGCTAAAGTACTGGTGCAAAATGGATCTTTCCGTGGTGGGCTGAGTAGGAGCGGTGCAAAAGGAGCATAAGTGGTTATAGAACTGCATGTAGTTGACTGCATGGAATTTTGATCTTTGTTCCTATAGTAAATACTGCATTCTTAAAAGTCTAAACATGTTCCCCTTCAGAACAAAGGTTGGTGTTTCTGGCATTTGAACAGATGATTTCCCTCCTCCTGATTTTAGACAACATCTGACTCCACCACACATTGTTCGGTGTATTCTTTCACCAGCTCTACATTCAAGACGTTGTGACAGAAATCAGCCAAAGGTTTCCAAAGTGCTGGATCCAGGAATATCTGGCACATCACGTGGCCCTTCAAGGTAGCCGTGTGGCACTGCAGGTGGCACAGCAACTGCTGCTGAACCAAGCTCAGGTCTTTACCGTACATGTCAATGTTCAGGTAATACCTGTGTCAGAAGAAGGGAGTCAGTTTATTCAGGGAGAAACAAAGAAAGAGAAAAAAGATAAGAAATAGACCTGCTTTTGTTTGGATTCTTAAAGCTGGGGTAGAATAGCTAAGGCCCCCTTTGCACTGGATCATGACCGCATTACAATGTCAAAAATTGTCCCCAATGTGGATGGTCTTTGGAGGGTGATGGTGGGGTCTTCAGGAGTGTCTAACAGGTTAAAGAGGATGGAACCTCCATGGAGGTCATGATGGCAGTGTATCAGGGTCTTGGCTGGAGTATGGTGGAGTTGTATCCATAATGTGGGGCTCACCAGCATAGTCCAATTATTAAGAATATGAAAGAGAACTGTATACTCTGGCCTCATGGCATCAGCTATGACCCCATTACACCCACACCTCACTGACAGCCCTCCAAGTCAACTACTGCAACACTTGCGGCATCACCACAGCCATACAGACCTGTAGGTCCTATAGGTCTTACTGCCTGGCTGCAACTGTAGAGACTGAACATGGTGCTAAAGAGTCCTTACAGGCAGCGCGTTCATCAGTAACATGAAAACCTGCTTATTTGCGAAGATAATGTCAGTTTGAGAGAGTAATGCCACCCTCAGAGACATAATCTAAGACTGAACAACATAAAACTGTAATTATGAGCGAACAAATTCTCTCCAAGGGTCAATCTTTGAGGTCTTTGCTGTCCTCCATCATGGAGTAAACATTGCTCCGTCCATCTGTCTGTGTTGTGAGCATGATAACTTTAAAAATAAGTAAGGTTCTGACTTCCATTTTTGGTGTGTGGTTGCATCTAGGTTTAAAAAAGGTCATTATGGCCATTTCCTCATATATATCTGTAAACCAACCACCATTATAATTTGAGGAAACTTTACTGTCTACTTTTTACATTGCTTAAAAGTAGTTTTGTCAAATGATCGGAGTGGCCAAAGATTAAATTGTCACTATTAAATATGAAATAAAGCACCTAGAACACAATTACCACTCATGCTTCTGACATCAATGTTAGAAAACAGCAACGATTTTCTAATAGTTAAAGCTGAATTAAATGTTTTTAGCGAGTCTAAAGATTTTGATGAATGTGATCATCACAACCATCCATCCAATTCCACCAGCACCTAACGAGTTGATTTTATAGCTGTGGCAGGGTTCTTCTTTTGACACAACACCTACCAACACCCATGATGAAGAAGAAAAATAAGCAACTCAGAGGAAGTAGTAGCAGCATGTCTCCATACCTGCAGCC
Organism: Nematolebias whitei; assembly: GCF_014905685.2. Taxonomy (NCBI): domain Eukaryota; kingdom Metazoa; phylum Chordata; class Actinopteri; order Cyprinodontiformes; family Rivulidae; genus Nematolebias; species Nematolebias whitei. The sequence continues at coordinate 94,751,920 of NC_056498.1, forward strand.
TCTGTTTGGGCTGAGATTAGTGCTCGTTAAGATGCTTTTCCTGCTTTTAGACAGTTTTGTTGTGCTGAATAATGAGTAACAAAGAATGAAATGCCTTGAAAGAAACATGAGTAGCTTAAGGTTAGTCTGGGGGTTGGTGCAGTTGCTGGTAGGTGGGATTCAACGAAAACAACAAAAAAATAGTGAATAATTCAAAGAATGCTGTGTTTTAAAATGCCCCTCCTGTAAAAAGACTGCTCCACGCTCCTCTGTTCTTCATTCACCTGCTGGATGAAAAGCAAGAAGCTCTTGAACTAATCGTAGCCCCACTGCTGGAAGAAGGGTGGCTGTGGTGGAGGTTTCTTCATGCTGCTGAAGGTGTTTCCGCCTTCTGAGACTGATGCTGGAGCCCCAGAAACATAGTCTGTTCATCTAACATCAAATAATAAGATCTACGTTTGTCCCTCATATCGTAGGGCAAGCCTCTTTGGTTAGTTTATCATGAAGTTTAATGTTCCACAATTTCTCTTTGTAATAACGGAAATAGTCATATCCTTGTCGGTAATAGGCTGTAGGGATCAACCAGGACCACATTCCCTCCTGTCCCTCTCCTAGGGGGCTCTGTTTGGGGGAGTCTGTGGTTGCCTGGACAATGTGTTTCTTTATGCCCTTTCCAATGACGAACTGTCTTTTCAATTCCAGCCACCCCTTCAGACTCTGTGCCTGAAAACATACTGAACATGTCTCTGTGAGTCCCTGACATTCCTGTCAGGTCTCTGCTCTAGCAGGGTGGAGGTTTGGTGTGAGATGATCCAGGTTCAAACATCTGAACTCTAATGTGCTGCACATAACTCATTCTATTGCTCACTTGAGAATAATTGCTACACAACAGGTTGTGTGCATTAATGATTTGTTTTATGCACTAAGTTGCATGAACTACAGCGCACATTGATGGCAATCATGGTAACATGAACAGCTTGATGACATCACTGCACAGGCGAAGGTTCTGCATATATTCACAAGGCCACTGTGAAGCCTGATCACAAACTTGACACTTGTGGCAGGAAAACTCTGCATTCTGACTCAGTTCCAGAGAGTCGTGTCAGTGTGGGGTTGGGTGCAGTCCTGGGCTTACACACTAGTTTGGCCATAGGGATGTGTTGTTGACAATCCATGTTCTAACAAGTTGTGTGGATCTTAGCGAGTGTACCTGGGTCAGTATCCAGTGTGAAGGGGGCTAAGCTAACAAGTAGGTAAAGTTTAACCATGTGTAATACAACTGAAATAATCTGCAAATAAACTAGATTCTTGGACAAGTTTGAAAAATTTTAGAAGAAACCTGAGAGGATGTCTCTTGCTTCATGTTAGATACTGTGTGGTTGATATTTTCTTCTGTTGACTGTGTGTAAACACTCAGGTACCACTGTGACTGGTCCGATCTGTGTCAGAGGAATATGCCTCTTTATTTCCGTATTTCTGTCTACCCCAGTTTAAGAAAAACATGATCTGTGATCTAGATATATGAATATGTAATGTGGCCCCTATGAACAAGGTCTACTGACTCTGAGTCGGTTGTATGATGCCTCAGAGAGCACTTATGTGCAACATCTGTCTGGTTTTTGAAATTAATGAAAGACTTTTACCAGTCATCTCCAATGGGCACCTTGAATGGGAACGTGCACAGGCTGGCCACTGTGGGGTTGGACACCTCATCCACCATCCAGTCGATGTTCTTCTTCAGCAGGATGGCAAAGTTACTGGGCAGTAGCTTGAACGGCTGCCAGTCTTGAATTATAGTGGTGTTAGGAAGGACCCCGTGCATCAGGTCAGTAGTTAGGTAAAGCTGATGAACAGATTTATGATCGAGACGCACAGCAGAAGGACTGGACATGGAGGAATGGATGCCCTTGTTTGAAATAAAATTAGAAATTTGCAGCTTGAGCTCCTCAGCTCCGAAACGCACCAACAGAATTCCCTGAGACAGACAAGACAGTCAAAATAAATGAGTGAAGCAAACACTTTGTCTTCAAATGTTAGGACGATTTATTACAAAGAACAGTTTATCAGTCTTGTTTCTCTTGTTGTACCTGCTTCGTTATGACACGGTACTTCTGAAAGTCTTTGGGTCCAAGTCGATCGTCACGGGTCAGGCGACACACTTTTACCTCTGGATACTTGGACTTCACAAGCTCAGAGCAAAAGCGCAGCAGAACACCTGCCACGCCCTTCCCCCTTTCTTCAGGGGCGACTCGGAGACCCTCCACCAGCATGGTTTCTCCATCATCAATCACACAAACCGACTCTAGAGCGATCTGTCAGAAAACAGAAGGAAACCATGAATGGTAGAAAGTCTGTACTTGTAGTCTTATCTATGTACACAAACAGCACTTTAATACTCTGACTCATGAACAAACAAGCTTATCGAGGACTGTGGGGATTTCACAGTTTTGACCAAGAAGCACCACCATGTTGCAACGGATCAAACCCATGACCTTTTAGTGGAATGTTTGACCACAACAAATTCAAGAGAAACTTCCTTTTCTATTTCACGTCCTCTGATGGCTGCTGACACGAACCCCAGATGCTCATTCTGCACAAACTTTCTCAGACACAAATTAGAGCTATCAGGTTAAAGAATCAAGAGATTCAAGATGAAACATTCCTTCAGGTGTTACACCAGTCATATCACAAAATTTGACCATATTTCACTACCTTCAAAATGGCTCACATGGTAGAAGTAGAAAGTAGTACAAAGTATTTATAATTACATAACTTACATACTTTTAAATAACTGGAGTAGCTCTGACCCCTACATCTGTCTATGGTTTTACACCTGCCTCCTAGTGATGCTGTGAAGGGTTGTAGTGTCACGTGTCTATGCGTCTGCAGTATGGAAGTGTTTTCTAATGTAAAAAGAGACATTAAGGAACTCCCTGCAACATTTGAAGCTCAGATCTAATTGGAAATGTAAATCTAAATTCTGGGCTGAGTCAACTGGGTTCTCTCTTCAAACCAACGAGACTAAGAGGCACACTTCAGATCAGCTCAAGTTTTACAGTACATTATCTTACATGTATAATCCATACATACAGTATAACAACTAAACCCATATTTATCCATCAATATAGTATCTATTTAAGTTAACTATAGTAGATGAACATTTATTATTACTTTAACTTCACAAAAAACAAAAGCATCAATGACAAATAGCCAAAAAAACTCAACAGTAATTGAATAATATTATTATATATTATATCCAGCAATAATCATATTTTTATATGATAATTTAAACAGTTTTATGTTTGGACATTGTTTAATTTCAATATTCAATTTATTCCACAGCTTGACTCCACTTACTGAGACACAAAAGTTCTTTTGAGTAGTTCTAATTTTGCATATTTTAAACTGTGATTCCTCCTTAACGTATAAATTTGCTCCTTAATTTTAAACAGGTTTTGAATGTTTTCTGGTAATTGTTTATTTTTTGCTTTGTAAAGAATTAGAGCTGTCTGTACTTTCACTATGTCAATTAACTTTAATAATTTAGATTTTACAAATAGTGTATTAGTGCTTTCTAAATATCCCACCTTATGGATTACTCTTATTGCTCTTTTTTGTAGTATTGCCTGTAGTGCAGTTTTGTAATTATTGCCCCAGATTTCTGCACAATAACTTAAATAAGGTAAGATTAGTGAACATTAGAGTACATGTAATGCTTTTTGTTCTATGACCGACTTGGCTTTGTTTAAGAGGGCGATATTTCTTGAGACTTTACTTTGAACATATTTGATGTGTGCTTTCCAGTTGAGTTTATCATCAATAATGACACAAAGAAATTTGTTTTCATGAACTCTTTCAATTTTCACTCCATCTATTTGTATTTGTATTTCTGTATGTGATTGACAGTTCCCAAATAACATTATTTTTGTTTTGTTTAGCTTCAAGGACAGCTTATTTTCGTCAAACCACATTTTAAGTCTATTCAGTTCATTAGTTACATCCTTTAACAGTTGTTCCATGCCATCTCCAACACAAAAAAATATTTGTATCATCAGCAAATAGTATACTTTTCATTATTTCAATTACAGTACATAGATCATTTACAAAAATTATAAACAGTGTAGAAGGTCTGATGCTAAACATTGTCAGTGGTTATGCTCCACAGGTTGGATGTGATGAGGTAAATGGTAAATGGACTGTACTTAAATAGCGCCTTTCTATCTTATTTCAAGATACTCAAAGCGCTTTACACTACAATCTGTGCCTCATTTACCCATGCATATAGCACTCTACTAGATCTCTACAAAGCTAGAGGAAGAGATAGATACATTTTGGAAAGATCTGGATGAAGTGATAGAGAGCATTCCCAGGGAGGAGAGAGTGGTGATCGGAGCAGACCTGAATGGACATGTTTGTGAAGGAAACAGAGGGGATGAGGAAGTGATGGGTAGGTTTGATGTCAAGGAAAGAAACCAGGAAGGACAGATGGTGGTGGATTTTGCCAAGAGAATGGAAATGGCTATAGTCAATACCTATTTCCAAAAGAGGGAGAAACATAGAGTGGAGGAAGGAGTACGCAGGTCGAGTACATTCTGTGTAGAAGAGGAAACCTGAGGGAGATTGGAGACTGTAAGGTTGTGGCAGGGGAGAGCATGGTCAGACAGCATCGGATGGTTGTGTGTAGAATGACTTTTGTTGTGAAGAAGAGAAAAAGAGTACAATCAGAGAAGAAGACCAAATGGTAGAAGCTGAAGAAGGAAGAATGTTGTGAGAAATTCAGAGAGGAGCTGTTAAAGGCTCTGGGTGGTAAGAAAGAGCTTCCAAATGACTGGGCTACTACAGCAACAGTAATTAGAGAGACAGGTAGGAAGGTACTTGGTGTGTCATTTGGACAGAGAATGGATGATAAGGAAACCTGGTGGTGGAATAGTGAAGTGCAGGACGCCGTTCAAAGAAAGAGGTTAGCCAAGAAGAAATATGACAGTGAGAGGACTGAAGAGAGGAGACAGGAATATAAGGAGATGGGACGTAGAACAAAGAGGGAAGTAGCTAAGGCAAAGCAGAGGGCGTACAATGAGTTGTATGGGAGACTGGACACTAAAGAGGGTGAGAAGGGCTTGTACCGATTGGCAAGACAGAGGGATCAGGCTGGAAAGGATGTGCAACAAGTTAGGCTTATTAAATATAGGAATGGTAATGTTCTAACAAGTGAGGAGAGTGTGACGGGAAGATGGAATGAGTACTTTGAGGAGCTAATGAATGAAGAGAAAGAAAGAGAAAGAAGAGTAGAGGGCATAGAAACTGTGGACCAGGAAGTGGGAAAGATTAGTGAGGGTGAAGTCTGGAAAGCTCTGAAAAGAATGAAGAAGGGGAAGGCAGTAGGACCTGATGACATACTAGTGGAGGTTTGGAAATGTCTTGGAGAGATGGCAGTGAGATTTTTGACTCAAATATTCAATGGCATATTTGAGGGTGAGAAAATGCCTCAGGAATGGAGAAGAAGTGTGCTGGTGCCCATTTTTAAGAACAAGGGTGATGTAGAGTTGTAGCAACTACAGGGGAATTAAGTTGATGAGCCACACGATGAAGATCTGGGAGAGAGTTGTGGAAGCAAGACTTAGACGAGAGGTGACTATCTGTAAGCAGCAGTATGGTTTCATGCCAAGAAAGAGCACCACAGATGCCATCTTTGCTTTGCAGATGTTGATGGAGAAGTACAGAGAGGGTCAGAAAGAACTCCATTGTGTCTTTGTGGATTTAGAAAAAGCATATGACAGAGTGCCGAGGGAGGAGGTGTGGTATTGCATGAGAAAATCTGGAGTGGCAGAGAAGTATGTTAGACTGGTACAGGACATGTATGAGGACAGCAGGACAGTGGTGAGATGTGCTGTAGGAGTGACAGATAGCGTCGAGGTGGAGGTGGGATTGCATCAAGGATCGGCTCTGAGCCCCTTCTTGTTTGCTCTGGTGATGGACCGACTAACAGATGAGGTCAGGCAAGAATACTCATGGACGATGATGTTTGCAGATGACATTGTGATCTGTGGTGAGAACAGGGAACAGGTGGAAGAGAACTGCAGAGAACTGCATACCTCCACATCTCCATGTGGAGGTATGCACTTGAAAGAAGAGGAATGAAAGTCAGCCGTAGTAAAACGGAGTGCATGTGTGTAAATGAGAGGGAGGCTGGTGGAACAGTGAGGCTACAAGGAGCAGAGGTCACCAAGGTGCAGGACTTCAAGTACTTGGGATCCAATGTCCAGGAAAATGGGGAATGTGGTAAAGAAGTGAAAATGAGAGTCTAGGCAGGATGGAGTGGATGGAGAAACGTTTCAGGAGTGATTTGTGACAAAAGGGTGTCAGCAAAGGTCAAAGGAAAAGTTTACAAGACAGTGGTGAGACCAGCTATATTGTATGGTCTGAAGACAGTGGCATTGACAAAAAGACAGGAGAAAGAACTGGAAGTGGCAGAAATGAAGATGCTAAGGTTCTCCTTAGAGTGACAAGGCTAGATAAGTTTAGGAATGAGATAATCAGAGGTACAGCACAGGTTGAACAACTGGGAGATAAAGTTAGGGAGGCCAGACTGAGATGGTTTGGACATGTCCAGAGGAGGGACCATGGGTATATTGGTAGAAGGATGTTAGAAATGCAGCTGCCAGGAAAAAGACAAAGAGGAAGGCCAAAGAGGAGATATATAGAAGCAGTTAGAGAGGACATGAAGGTAGTTGGAGTGAGAACAGAGGATGCAGAGGACAGAGTGAGGTGGAGGAAGATGACTCACTGTGGCGGCCCCTGAAGAGGGAAAAGCCGAAAGAAGAGGAAGAATAAACAGTTTGGGACCCAGGACTGACCCCTTAGGAACCCCACAAACAATGTCATAACATCCAGAACAAACATCTAACTTCACATACTGTTGTGTGCCTTTCAAATAATTTTGAACCTAGTCTAGTGCTACTCCCCTTATCCCATAGCGTTCAAGTATTTTTTAGTAATAAATCATGACTGACTGTCAAACGCCTTCTTGATGTCCAAAAACACTCCAACAGCAATTTTCTTGTTATTCAACGCAGTAGTTATCTCCTCTACAGTTTCTAAAATTACTTGCATTGTTGATCTTCTTGATCTGAAGCCATACTGACTTTCACTGATGAATTTATGTTTATCTAAGAATGTTTCCAGTCTGTTATTAAATAATTTTCCTAATATTTTAGAGAACTGTGGCAGCAGAGAGACTGGTCGATAGTTGGTGAAGTGATGTTTGTTCCCATATTTGTATAACGGCAATATTTTAGCTATTTTTATTTTACTTGGGAATGAACACTGGTTCATTGAAATGACAAATTACTATTAAAGCTGCAAGCAGCATTGAAGGCCCTCGCAACAAAGTGCCGCTCTAGCCTTACGGCGACTGCAGGAGCTCCAGTGACTCTGCCCGGTCGCCATCGCGAACAATCTGGCTCTCGTCCCGCGCCCGTTCACCGGGGTGTGCATTCGCTGAACATTCGGCATCACCCGCGACCGCTGGCGCTCCAGCAACGCCTCCCAGTCGCCCTTGTGAAGGCTCTCATGCCATTCACGCAGGCGTCCACCAGGGTGCGCATATGCCTAATCTTTGCAATCGCCTTCTGCCAATATCAGTATGAGAGGGGGTGCACTTGAGTCATATGTTAATCCACAATATCAATGTGTTTAGACGTGCTCATCGATTATGTACAAAAAATCTGGTTCAGATCGGATGATGTATCACTGAGATATAACAGTTTGAATAATGTAGGGGGCGCACTAGAGTCAAACATAAAACAACAATACCAGTGTGTCTAGAAGTGCTCACTAATGACGCACCAAAAATCTGGTCCAGATCAGATGATGTATCACTGAGATATAACAGTTTGAATAATGTAGAGGGTGCACTTGAGTTATATGTTAAAGAACAATACCAATGTGTCTAGAGGTGCTCACTGATCATGCACAATAAATCTGGTACATATTGGATGATAATTCACTGATATATTAAATAATGTAGGGGCACACTTGAGTCATATGTTAAACCACAATATCAGTGTGTCTAGACTTGCTCACTGATTATGCACAAAAATCTGGTTCCGATCGGATGATGTATCACTGAGATATAACTGTTGGAATAATGTAGGGGGCGCACTTGAGACAAATGTTAACGAACAATAACAATGTGTCTAGAAATGCTCACAGATGATGTACTCAAAATCTGGCACAGATTGGATGATGTATCACTGAGATGTAACAGTTTGAATAATGTAGGGGGCGCACTGGAGTCAAAAGTAAAACAACAGCACCATTGTGTCTAGAAGTGCTCACTAATCAAGCACAAAAAATCTGGTATAGATCAGATGATGTATCATTGAGATATAACAGTTTGAATAATGTAGGGGGTGCACTTGAGTCAAAAGTAAAACAACAACACCAATGTGTTGTCAAATAAGTACGGAGGTCAGCCTGCCCAGACAGCACGGGCATGTCAGGACATGTCCATCCTGTTGTCCATACTGTGTTATTCTGTATGTTTCATGCTCTGCTGTAGGCCTCGAAGCCTTGGATAAACAAATCCATGTGTTGCTCAACACGTACACTCACACACTCAATAAACACGAATGTATATGACACACAAGCTCACACAGACATACACACAGGCTCACTAAGACGTGCACACACAAAGGCCCATTTGAAAGGCACACACGCAGAAAAGAAGAAAGCAGGAGCAGAAAATGTTCTTCTTTTCAATAAAAAGTACCAGTTTCAGATGAACAGGAAATATGTGTTTATAAAAATCAATTAACAAGTAGATGATCAAGTGATAAGGGTAGCACGGTGGCGCAACTGGTAGAGCTGCTGCCTCTCAGCGAACAGGTCCCTGGTTCAAACCCCGGTCCAGGTGCCTTCTGGGTGGAGTTTGCATGTTCTCTCCGTGCATGCGTGGGTTTTCTCCGGGTACTCCGGTTTCCTCCCACAGACCAAAAACATGCATGTTAGGGTGATTGGTAACTCTAAATTGTCCCTAGGTGTGAGTGAGAGAGTGAATGGTTGTTTGTCTCGTTTGTCTCTATGTGGCCCTGTGATGGACTTGCGACCTGTCCAGGGTGTACCCCGCCCCTCACACAGTGATTGCTGGACATGGGCACCAGCGACCCCCGTGACCCAAAATGGAATAAATGGGTAAAGCTAATGGATGGATGGATGGATGATCAAGTGACATTATAAACTTTGTGATTTTAGAATGTAATCTTTATGATTTTACAATGTAATCTGTTTTTAAGCTTATTCATGATGAATGTTGGAAGGAAAAAACCTGTAGTTTCGTGTATGTTCTGGAAAGATGTCATGAGCAAGGGTGTTACACAAGGGGAAATTCCCAGAATACAGCTCTGAGCCAAGCAGCATGGGACAGCATTATTGAACAAAATACACCCAGATTTTAATATGCATTAGGAGTGACTGGCAAAACCTCATAAGAAGCCTGTAAAATTCAGACCAAGGTCCAACCCAAAAGGGGTTGAATTGGCCGATGGGTTGATCCAGTCTGAGATGTCTGTCAAAAGCCCAAGCTATATAAACCACAGATTCAGTGAAAACTCTGCTGTTTGGGGACCCACTTCACGAAGCGAGGGAGCTCAGGACAAGATCCGAAGAACCTCTGGACGAATTGTGGATTAATAGGGCAATTTTGGATGGTCTTTGCTGGAGGAGAACTAGGGTGAAATCCGATGGAATAAGTTTCTTTTTGGAACTATTTCTACAACCCATCAGCCCGGGTTAAAACCTAAACCCTTTTTTCTTCAAATTCAACCAGATAGAGGACCAGGAGTGGCCCACATCCGAATACGAGTGATGGGGAAATCTGCCTCTTACTAATTCAGAAAACATGGTAAGGGGACGCTCCTCAAAATTAATCCTTAATGAAACCTTATCCCAAATTTTAGCAGTGGTGTATGAATTGACAAGCAGAAAAATCAATTATATTAAAAACCTGGTTGCTCAGAGTTGTAGAAGGGTCTTCTTTGTGTTGACGAATAATCTGTTGGGGCAGGTAGAGAGAGTAGGTAAACTGTATGGATACTGGTGTTCCTGAGGGAGACCGGACGTGGCCGGCCGGACTGAAGGAAGTCCGAGGCCGGGCAGAGAGGGATCCAAGCGCCTGTTTCAAGCCCATCCACAGGGACTGAGATCTACCTCACCCAAGGAAGGTCAACAACTAAAAAAGGAACTAAGGAGTGAGAATTATTCATCATGTAAGCTCTGTGTAATCCAGTGTAATCATTATTGTGCTATACCGCTGTTCCCCTGCAAAAGTTATTGATTAAAGCAAAGCAAAACGTAAAATTCTGGATTCTTATTTCAAACACACCTTTTGTTCTTGGAAGTGAAAAACTTGGTTCAATGAAACAACAGAAGCATGGGAGGTTTTAAACGGTTTTATTAACTTTTGATTATAAAACAACATCCATGAGTCTTGTGCCTAGGCTCTAAATATCGCCAGATCGATTAACAATTGCAATGCTAAATCAGGAGATGAGCTACCATTAACTTGCGCTCCCTCGTCTGCTAAACGTCCCCACTCCAGCTGTTAGGTCGGACGAGACACGAGGTGAAACTTTGGGTGTGGTACAAGGATCGGAGGTAGTTAACAGTCTGGGTGAATCATCTCAACACAGCCTTAAAACTAAAACTGTCCTAGGAAATGGCTGCGGGTAATACCTGAGCCATAGGATTAGTTTTGAGACCCGTTGGAGGAGAGGCTGCGGTGAGGGTGTGGCACGTGTCCTATGCCTACCTCACTCGAGAAAGCGAGACATGGTGGCAGCGTTGGGATACGTTTTTTTTAGTGTAAAGACCCCCCAAAGAGAAGGCGCGTGTCGGCGGGCTGATCAAGCGCCGAAGAGAGAGCACAGTCCCTACAGTTGAGGGAGTGTGAGTGGCTGGACCAGGCCACCAGCCAAATACCCCTTAGTAATCCACTAGGCAGTGGGTGGGGTAGGAGGGCTTACGAAGGGTTACTGACCATAATCCAAGTAGTAAGTAAAGCAGCTAGTCTGTTCCCATCTAAAGTACAAGGAATAGCCGGGAGACTCTGAGGAACAGGCAACTCGAGACGACAAAAACAGAAAAATGGGCAAAGAAGCAGGAAAAGTGGAGCTGGAGGACCAGCCCAAGCTAAACGATCTGACAGAAGTGACACCCGAGTCAGGAAGAGAAATACTATGAGTAAGGATAGGAATCCTCCCATATGGAAAAGGTTACGAAATCTGGGACCACCTAAAGCAGCTCCAATTCAAAGACAGTAATCTAGAGAAAGATGAAGAAGTCTTGCAACAAAACCTGATTAAATGCATCGAAGAAAAGAGTATGTACCACTGTAACAAGGCAATAAATGGGCTAATGCGAGACCCAGCTAGAATACAAACCAAAGCAGAGATCAAAAAGTGGCTACAATGGTGGATACAGTTGGTCGAGACACCGGTGGGTGCGCTAATCGCGGTAATTATCAGTCCTTCCCTTGATTATGACCCTCTAATAAAAATGGTAGCCAGAGCATCAGGACTGGGGTGGCACCTAGTTAAACACGACATGAAAGCAGCCCCTAAGTACCAAGAGTACACGGAAGAGTTGATGAGACTAGCCATGTATGAACAGAAAAAAAAACAGGAGAAAGGAGTCGGACCAGAACGGGCATCCCAAACGGGCTCTCCAGGAGTCTCAGATGAAAGTGAATCCGAATTAGGTGAGGAAAAAGAGAAAGCACCTAAAAGTGATATATTTGTAACAACCCAGACAGAAAAAAGAAGGTCCGAATGTTGTCAGACCCGGACCAGGAGCATTTGTTCCGGCCTTCCATGTGAACCCCTCTTTTGTGAACCTCCCATCTGGAAGCTTTTTCTTAAGCGATAGCCAATACAGGGAGACTAAGACTCAAGACCCAGACTTAGACTCAGACAGTGAGCACCTAAGATCAGGAGCCAAAGTCGAAAAAAATACCAATGACTGGTCCTCTGATGATGAAGCAGAAAAAGAAAAAAAATGATCAACAGCTGAATGCCATTGCCTAAGCTCTAGCAGAAAAATTGAATCAGTACTGGATGAGTGGAAGGGTTGAAAGTGGAGCCCTTAGAAAAAACAAAGACGCAATCAAAGTCAGAGCTAAGTAATGATCAAAGAGACAAGAAGGAGAACCCAAGGGAGGGTTCCTCAGGAATGTCTAATGAGGCTCCAAGGAAAAGACTATCCAAAGAAAAACATCGGGAACCAAAACTTGAACCAAAATCTGAGCAAAAAGATGAAAAAGAGCCCAGAGCGAGGCTGAAAGATAAAATTAAACCAATACCAATAAACATGCCCAAATTCCCTCTGGCTGAAACCCTTAAACCCTTACCTGAGGAAACACAAATCGTATCATTCCAGAATGGGGTCTGAGTGGGTAGGCTGAAAGGAAGCCCTTGGATGGTAGATGCCGACGGGCTGTTAGTATTCACCGATCACAAGTATAAAATTCATAACTCAGCATTCAGGAAGACTTTACAGAAACTAGCGGGGAGCGAGTACCAACAAGAAATAACTCATTTAAAACAGTGGATGGAAGGCTTGAAGCCAAAAGTGAGCATAACTAGCGGTGCTGACCTTCCACATTATGCCATAATATATGTCCCGATTATAAGCTATGAGGAGGCGACCAGCGATGAAGGATACATGAGAGAGATGTTAGGAGCCATCGAAAGGGGAGTATCCAGAGCCATAACTCAGGGTTTTAGGCGGCTGGTGATGAGTGTCGATGGGTTGCGGTCCCATCGCCTGCAGTGGGAGATAGCTGAGCGTGTGGCAATTCGCTCAGCTTTGTGGTTGGCAAAAGAGATGCCTACGGCAGCGGTGTTGAAGGAATTGATTATTGTGACTCCAACTCGTTTAGATGAGGATCGAAAATCGAGGGTCGTAGCCTCAATGACAAAACTAGAGGAAAAAACAACTGAAGAACCCCTAAAGTTAGGGAAAGAGGACGCAGAGAAATCATCAACATCACAGGGGGTCAAGAAAAGTGAGGACCCTTTAAGGATTAATCCTCAGGGGTCGAAAACACCTCTGACCTCCAAGAGTCCTGCATGAAAGGGAGTGGAGGGCCAGCTAAATGATGGCCGAAAGGTCGCGGGTCACCCTAGATAACGCCTATTGGGATGGGGATAAAATCTACACTGAACTAGGTGGAGAACCTTACCTGAAAGACTCTGGTGCAGAGGTGTCAATGACCCGCAGAAACCTAAAAACAATAGGACACCTCATGGTCCAATTGGCTAACGGAACCGTAGAAAAAATGCCTTTTGGCTTATGGAAAGGAATTGTATGGGTAAGGGACCTTATAACCTCATGACAGTAACAGATTTGAAAGAACTAGGAAAGCCAAAAAGAGACCGAAGGGCCCTGAATAGATTGCTGAATACGCTCAAATCCAGATTAGTAACAATAGGGCCAACACACGAAAAAAAGGAAATCAGAGGGTGGTATAAACCTGTAAATATCCCCGAAGTAACAGAGCAAAAATTAAATGAGAGCGACTTCTCCCCGGCCGGGAAAGAGAAGTTAAAACAAATCATTGAGTCAGCCTCAGCGGCTAAGTTTAAAAATGACTGCGGGGATTTGGGTCCAAGATTTGTGCATATAATCGAAGGAGGAGTGCATCTACCTGTGCGACAGTATCCCCTCAATCCAGGGGCAGTTGAAGAAATGAACAAAATAGTAAGAGAATTAAATGCTTTAGGAATCATTAAAGAAGAAGCAAATCCTATTACTAATAGCCCCATCCAGGCAGTAAATAAACCTGAGTCTGCTGGAGGAAGATGGCGACCGGTAATTAATTTTAAAGCACTTAACAGACGAACAGTGGCCAACCGAGCTAGCCTAATCAACCCACAAGGTACTTTAAAAACCTTGCAAGTGAAAAAGTACAAATCCTGCATCGACTTAGCAAATGGATTCTTCTCACTCAGACTGGCCAAACAATCACAAGGGAAAACAGCTTTCACCCATCACGGGAGAAGCTACGTTTGGCAGCGATTGCCACAGGGATACAAAAACTCTCCAAATGTGTTTCAATCAGCCGTAATGGATGTACTTAAAGACTTAGGAGCCACAGTTTACATTGATGATGTGTTTATCGCAGATAACACAGAAGAAGAACATCTAGAAAGATTGGCAAAGGTGGTGCAGCGAGTCACAGAAGCAGGGCTGAAATTGAATCTGAAGAAATGTCAGTTTGGGCAGTTTCGAGTAAACTATCTAGGGTTTCAAGTAACGGCCAATCTGGGACTCTCAGAAGGCTACAGAGAGAAACTCGAACAGATTCAGCCCCCCCCGAGTCCAAAAACAAACTGAAAAAAATCTTAGGTTTATGCAACTATGTGAGGGACCATGTCCCAAACTATCAGAAATATGCCAAACCCTTGTATGCTTGCCTGAAGAAAAGGGAAGACTGGTGTCAGACTTTTGGGGTAATGCGTGTGTATTCACCTCCCTACACACCTTAGGCCAACGGGGTGGCCGAAAGAGCCATAGGTTTAGTCAAAAATTGGATAGCTAAAAATGCTAATACCAAAGAATGGAGTACTAAAGCTGTGGAAATAGGACAGGCCTTGAATGACAGGTGTCGAGATGGTAGACCCTCCCCCTCAGAGGAGCTTAACCAATGACAGTTCACCACGCAGGAAACTGGGCGGGGCCCCGATGATAAGGAGGAACAACCAGACCCTGAAACCTCATTCAAGGTGGGACAGAAGGTGTGGGTCAGAGCACAGGATCACACGTCAGCAGTGGCAGTAAGGCCCAAATACAACACCACAGACAGAGTTAAGAGACTGTTAGACAAAAACACAGTCGAGTTAGAAAAGAAAGGGATCCAAGGAATAGAGCAACTGAAGCCAATTCCTAGCTAAGTTAAAACCAGAAACCTGAGTATGGCCAAAGAACCAAGTACCACACTCCCCTTTATTAGAATGGCCACTATGTGCGGGGGAGTCATCCTACAAAGAACAGCTTCAGAGCTTTGGGCAGGTAGGGCTCTGAAAACATTGGAATATGCTTAAAAAGGATACCTGTCGACAGAAGATGAAGCCCTCAGATGGAACAAGGTGGAAAACAACTGCATGATCTGCCTGGACCCAAGC
The DNA here is from genome assembly GCF_014905685.2 of Nematolebias whitei. Lineage (NCBI taxonomy): Eukaryota > Metazoa > Chordata > Actinopteri > Cyprinodontiformes > Rivulidae > Nematolebias > Nematolebias whitei. The sequence continues at coordinate 94,767,078 of NC_056498.1, forward strand.
GGTCTACCCCTTCTCTGGGAAGGACCAGGGAAGAAGAAACCCCTCAAACCTAAAGCAAGTAAGCAACATGTCCGAGATTTCCAAGTGAAACCTGTAAAAGTAATGGATGCATTTTTTTGTGGGAAGTGCAGAGTCTCTGTCTTGCCTCGGATGATTATAATGACTCAATGGGATCTGAATGGCAAAGGCCCAAGAGACTGTACTTGTGAGTGGAACGGAACCATCGTGAAATACTGCGAGAGTTGCCAAGAAGAAATGCAAAATGGTCAGCTGTTGCACTCAGAAAGGGCAATGGGTTGGCAAGTAAAAAGATACTATGACCCCCTCAAGTCCTTTAAAAACCAGTTAGATGAAAGAAAATCCGAAGCCCCAAAAGAAACCACAAGGATGCAACATGCACCAAGGGCCGAATGCTACACCCTCGGCCCCACCATTATATCCAGGGATAGTTCAACCCAATGAGGGGGAAAAGGCTAAAAAGAAAGGGAAATGTTGGAACCCGCAGGATTTGCTCGAACAATCAGTACAGCAGGCCTGGCCCTATAATCCCACAATGGGAAAAGCGAGAAACGCACCTCTCAGCACTAATCAGTTCCCACTGGTCTTCAGGGTGTTCAGGGACCCGCCGGGAACAGATGGAGGTGAAAGAAACCAGCTACCTGACGAAGTGAACGAAGAAGCTCAAAAAGGCGGCTGGAAGGGTCCCTGGGAGCTAACAACGTGGGCTCTACTGGTAGCGGAGGTAATCTTAAACCAAGATCTCCCATTAATCAACCTGCCGGAGGTTCCTCGAGAGGCAGGGACCAGGCACACAAATCTGTACTACCACACTACCAGCCTGGATGCATGGGGTATACACGGGGCTAGACCCAAGCAAAAAACAGCTGAGTATCTAGTGACCCCGGAAGCCTGGGAGAGAAAAGGAGTGCTGCAGATACCCGGAATGGCTGCACAACGGGTAGACACTCCCATAAGGCCAGACTCCACCCAGAGGGTTAGAGTTTCCGTGCAGATGATCATTGCACCATACAGGGGAGTGTACTCCGTTGGGGCAACAATCCAGCCAATCGAAGACAGTAAGAACGACGCTGAAAAGCCTCAACTAAGTAAAACGGACAAAAGACGAAATGTGCTGAAAGCCTGGGCCAGCAAGACGTTCCCGAGGAGATGGAAACTCACAGACAAGAAAATGAACAAGTAAGAAGCAACCCAAGGGGCGCTAGACTCATTAACAGATCTCATCGTAAAAGAAGGTTAGAAAGACAATTGCTAATAGGTATTGTAAGATGTCCTAGCCCCATTTGGGGATGAAGAGATAACATAAAATTCCCTGAAATCATCGAAGAAAGTTGGTCATGGGACATGACCACGTTAAGAACCGCACTGGACTGTTGGCCTTGTGAAATGGACTTCCTCCCAAGAACTAAGGAACAGCCCCGTGAGTACGTATGGAACATGTTATTTCAAAGATCCAGAACCGGGCCATACGAACCAGCCTTGATTGTCAGAAGACAACTGGTAAAATCAGACCGACCCAGAAAAGATTATTCAATTTATACAAATAAAACAAAGAATTATTACAGCTCGAGTGTAAGAACCTTCCGCAAACCAGACCTCGCCAGGGCGGCTCCAAAGATGGTTGCCTTCATGTTAATAAGTGATCAGTGGGGATTACCATACAACCCCAGCCCAATGGGGACGCCATGGATCTTTAACGTCGTTTATCTGCAAGTGTTGGGATGGCAGGTTAAGGTCAAGTGGGGCCCCAACTACGGAGAGCCTCACCAAACGGAATATTGTGAAATCTCGGTGGGAGAACTAATAATTTGGGCAACGAGCCCAACCCTGAGAACAAAGATCCATCAAAGGGAATGTGACAAGTGGTCACATTCCCTTTGATGTCAAGGTGGTAGTCGAAAATACTAGGCTACCCCTGCGAATGCTGTACGACCGAGTTTTGATGCCTATCAACCACTGGAACGGATACCCCATGAGATCGGCATACAAGGCAACTGTGTCCTACAGGGTGACCCCCTGGTCAGCACAATTACCTCGCACATGGAATTGGGCCCGCCGTACAGACAGTATGAGGCAAAAACATGCGAGTATGCTGAACAACGGGAGCAAGAGTCAATGGATTGTTTCCGCAGAGGAGAAAGCCCGCTCGACACCATCTTTAGTGGGCTAGAAGGTCCCCAACTGGAGCCCATCGGGTGGAGTGTCCACCAATGGAAGTGGGTGTGGAGAGGATTAAGACCACTCATGCCACACCCATCACCCCTCTGTCTGGAACTCTATAAGGAATGGGTGACAAGAGAAGAGAACAGAGCTCCAGCAGAAAGGAAGAGAGAAACACCCAGGCTTATGACCCACAGGGTAGAAGATAATCCAATGCTGTCATGCCTGCTCGCGCCAGAAAGCCCGTAAAAAAGGAAGACATTATACAATCTAAGCCAATTGGCATCGCTGTACACAACGTGTTAATTCAATATGATCGAGAAGGCCCAAAGATACCAGCAATAATAACGATAAATGAGATAACATGGCTCGACAAGCCACAACAAGACTTTTCTGTATGGCAAAACCCCTCCAAGAACTACTTCTATGAAAATATCCAGTACATCAGGAAGCCTCGCCTGGATGAACCTCAAAAGAAATATGACCAGAGCCTGGCATTGCTCCCCCAATACAGTACTCCTATCTGCTCTTGCCCACCAGAGTCCCCATGGATATTCAATGTGGTATATTTGACTGTATCTGGACTAAGAATCAAACTCAGGTGGGGACCCAACTATAGGGAGTCATACCAGAGTCAGTTCTTCGAAATTTCAGTAGGAGAAATGGTAATCTGGACCACAAGCTCACCTATGTTGAAAGCCATCCACAAAAAGGTATGTAAATCGGAGCGGTATGTATTAGAAAACCAGCGCCTGCCCCTTACAATGGTAGGGGGTCGAATAATGACCCCCTACAATCGTTTGATAAGTTCAAGAGCAAGATTAGGATACAGGGTGTAGTGAACTAAGCCTCAGGTCAAAACCTGACCCTGAGGGCCTTCCTGGGACAGGAACTGTTATTTCATTGAGTTGAGTCCAGAAACACAAATTAAGCTCATCCAGAGACTTTCTAAGTGTGTCCTGCACTAATCAATTGAAAGAACACTCTCTTTTTATTATCATTACTATTTTACAAATGTCTTGATAATCAAAGTGTGTTTAGTTCAAATCATTTTTAAATGTTGAAGTGAACTACTCATTTTAAATCAACTGTGAAACAGTATTAATGATTTTTAATCCTCATTCAAAGTAGAAATCAAGTTAATGACTGTTACAGAGTAATTATGCATTTTTTGATCTTCTGTCTGAAATGAGAAGGAGTGATGTCGGTCAAAAGTCAGAGAACGGTCAAAAACATGTTTATCGGAACGAAATGTCATGTTTAACTCTCTCAGATAGAT
>NC_056498.1:94770634-94774188 GCF_014905685.2 Nematolebias whitei
AACTTGATTCTGTTAATAAATGACCCACTGTCGTTGGTGAGTCAAAGCTAATTAACGTTTCCGTCCACATTTTATTAAATTCAATGCACGATATTATACAGTCCAGAAAAATGAGGGAATCCGTTTAATTTATGAATATATATACAGCATATGTTCATTCTACATCTGGTGGCCTCGTACGCTTCATAAATGGACTGTATTCGCGTAAGAATTGAATATCATGTTGGCATGAAAAAGTGCAGATTGTAGCTGTGTTGAAACGCAGCGTGTGAGCTGAGATGCTCAGAGAAAGCTTGCAGCTAGTGATGTTTTGAAAGCTGAAATAGTGTCAATGAGTCTTTATGAAAGCTGAAATTGTACGTCTGTGGTGTGTGACAAATTTGCTGAGCTGTGGAAACGTTATTCTGTTTGAACTGTGGTCCAGACGTCACTGCTGGTCCGGCTCGGTTCTGATAATTTCGAACGAGTTGTTTTAAATGGTTGGAGAAACGTTTTAAGGACTGAGCGAAATCTCAGTAGAGCTTTGAGAGCTTATTGGTTACATTTTTAACAGAAAATGGTACATTTTGACAGTTTAAAAGACGAAAAGTTGACCGGACTTGTTCAGGCTAATGCTACACGCTAGCTGGAAAAATGATCCGTGATTGGTTGAAATCAGCTGCTGTGGAGCGCTCTGATACGCTGAGAAGTGAGTGACGTGGCTGCGTCACTTCCTCTGAGTCAGCGATATAAGAACCCACCCCGTTGCTGCTCTGTCATTGGTAGATTCACTCACGTGACCCTGAAATGAGCTCGCCTTCATAGGGAATTTCAATCTGCTTTTTAAAGTTGAAAAACGCTTTAAAGTTGCATTCTGATCCGCTGCTCCGTTTCTTTGAAGCCTAATTGCTGAAACTTTGCCACGTTTCAGTTTGAAATCCGTCATTAAATGGTGTTTTTGGACCACGCTAGCCGATGCTAATTTTAAGCTAACGGCTAATGACCGAATGAGTGACGTGTCGCGTCACTTCCTCTGATGTCAGATTGTAAAGTTCGGTTGCACCGAAGCCTTTTCTGTGCTTAAAATCACTAAATAAATTTGCCACATGTCCCCAAAAACTCATGTTCATGCAAAAAAGTCGTGCTTGTTGAAACAACGCCACGTTTTAGCTTGAAATACGTTCAGAAATGTTGATTTAACCGAGTTTAGCCGAAGCTAATTTTAAGCTAAGCGGCTAACAACAGGATGTCAACAGAACGTCCACAGGAAGTTGTCATAGGCTCCTGCTGGTAGAAAGCTAACACTGCCCCCTCCTGTAGAAACTTGAAATCACAGTTTCACTTCGTTTTAGGTTATTTTGGGTGAAATTATACGTGTTTATCCTAATGCTACGCATTTTGAGTTAATAAACGTTCCTCAAGTTGAATTATAACTGTTATCTTGCATTTAAAAAGTGATTAAGGTATTTATGCAAGAAAGGCATTTACCAGGACATTTTTCATTCACTGAATTCCTCAAACAGAGAGGTGCAAAATGAAAAATTAGAAACTTTAAAAAAAAAAAAAAAGATACGGTCCAGATATTCACAGATTTGATAAAGTTTACTCATTTGCTGAATAGGTAATACACGTTTAATTGCTAGATCACTAAATAAGAGTAAATATATCAGAAAAAGGAAACTTTTATGATTTGTTTTACCACCTAAAAAACTACATCTTCCTATTTAATCTTTAAATAGAAGATAATGGCAGGAGAGGAGGAGTATAACAGTTTTCCTGAAGAGGGACTGACAATTCCTCTTAATTTTTCTTTTCTTTTCACCACCTGGTTCAATGAGTAACTGTTAAAATAGCGAATTTCTGGAAGTGAACGGTTTAAAAAAAAAAGCGTTTTTAAACTGATGTTGCTGTGAGACTTTTTAGAAAATTGCAGGTTTATTAAATTCAGTGCTTTAGAGTAAAAAACACTGAGAAGCTTGGTAATCTAGTATCTGTTAAAAAATAAGCACATTAAAAAGTAACACTGCAGAGAAGCATTTACTTAAATATTCATGAATTGGGGTAAAACCTACGAAACAGGTGCCCGTTCCTCTGAATAAGTTGACTTATAACAGTACTTTTGTGTAAACCCAGAGCTTAAAATAGTGTGAAACTCAATGACACTTGAATACAAATATTTACCTGTAAAATAATCTGAAACTGGCAACTGTTTTAACCAGATAAAGTGCTACACAGTGAAAGACCATGACAGGTGTGATAGAAAAAGATTTTGATCCTTATGAGATCAAGGACTGTTTAGAGAAAGCGTTGAAGCTGCTGACAGGATCCTTACATCCATATGGCAAACAGGCGGACAGCATGAACCCAAAAGAGTTAGTGGACAATCTGATGGAGGTTGCAGAGAGTGTGACCTCTACAGAAGTTACAAGGTCAAACTATGAAAAGCTGGCTAAAATGGCAATGTTGCTGAAAGAATCATTCTATTCAGTGGTTGAGAAAGCTGATTACCTTGCAATAAGGTTAAACAGTGAAAAAGAGGTGGTTCAGGAAATTGAAGAACACTTCCTTCAATTTAAAAGTGAACACGAGATCCTCACAAAAAAACATTGTGAACAGATGTTTCAATCACAGCAAGATGCACGTGCAGAAATTGATTCACTGAACAGCAAAACACAGTTACTTAATGCATCACTATCTGAAGCCAGGGATGCTAAAGAGCTGTTGTCCAGTGAATACTTTGCATTAAGACGGGATCACGTTGTGACAGTGTCACAAGTTTCCCGCTGCAAAGGTGAAATAGATGTGCTTAAAGCACAACTTAATGAATGCAGACTGGTAAAAGCGGGATTACTCCAACAATGTCTGCTTTTACAAAGTGAATGTCAAACATCACAGGAACGCCTGAAAGCTTGTGAGGAGAAACTAGTGTGTAGAGAAACACCTCCACCCTCACCTAAAGTGGTAGGAACAGACCTGAACAGGTCTCCTCCACCAAACATGCAACAGAGTGCATGGAAACTTCCTCTTTCAATAGATGTTCTGCTAAAACTCTCAAAATATGTACAACGCTTTGTACCTGGACCGATGGGTTCAACTGGAACAAAAGCGTACCTGAAAGACCTTGAATTCAGATTGAAAGGTTATCCTAATGCTACGGTTGAGGATAAGATCAGTCTGATAAGGCTCACTTCAGACAGAGAGGTGTTCACCTTCATCGAGCGTCTACCTGATGCAACGAGAAAGGATTACAACCTTCTGTGTGAAGCTTTGATCAGAGAGTACGACCCCTGCACGGGACCTGCTGGTTTCCCAGCTGCTGACAAGGTCACGCAGGGCAAGAATGAACATCCAAAAGTTTATTACAAAAGAATCTTCCAAGCTTATTTTGGTAACAGAAATGAAATCGGAATGGAAGAAGAAGAAGGTTTTAAATTTGTTTTCAGCAAAAACCTCCACACTGATTTTAAAAGATCAGTACAAATGATGGCAAATTTCAGAGAAAAATCCATCAATGAGATTAAACAGTGTGCTGTGAATGTGTTTGAGGCATGTTCTCATGCTAAGACGCCCATAGA
>NC_056498.1:94774288-94775301 GCF_014905685.2 Nematolebias whitei
GCTGTGAATGTGTTTGAGGCATGTTCTCATGCTAAGACGCCCATAGAAGTGTTTCCTGGTATAAAGGTTAAACCCCACTCCCTAGAAATGGAAGGATGGAGTGTATCGCCTCCACCTCCTAAAACAGGCGAGAAAAAGCAGTATTTTCAAACTAACAAACCGCGTAATGAAGGTGCACGCTGGGACAAAAAAGCTCCTCTTTCAGAGGATGGACGTGATTATCGTAAATGGGGTGAGCGTAGGACGCAAAGATATGGGATCCAAGAGGACCCATATTATCAGGGGAAGTCCGAAGAGGAACCCCCAAAAGACGTACCTAACCCTCCCCCACCTCGGACGAAGCGAACCGAGGCAAAGAAATCACAAAAGTCCCAGGAACAAGGCCCTACACCTCTGAGCTCGGAAGAGACAGAGAAACTACAGAGGTTTTTAGAAACTTTGATACACTCTGAAATGGGAAACCAACCTGGAACGCTGTGTAGTGAGGTGATCGCTACTAAATCTGAAGGCGCGAATGACAACATTACCAATGTCGGTGAAACACACCAAGACATTGCTGTTGTTGCCTCCACCAACCCCTCATCGGACGAAGGGGGGGTAAACTCACACACAAACGATGATGAGTCATCGCAAGCTGAACACTCAGAACCTGATTTTCATGATGTTGAACTAGGCATCCCAGTTCTGGGAGGACTCCCAGATAACCTGGTACCGAGTCAAGAAGCTGGGCCAGTATGTTTCACTAAACCAACACAGGCCATAGCTCTTTTCTCAACCGACGACGTCGACCAAGGACCTCAAACCTATGGTGTCTTACCCATAGACAGGTCCGACGACTCAGAAAAGGATTCGTTGGAGCTCCCCAAGGAGCAAGAACCCTCATCAGTCTCATCACAGATTGAACAGGTGGTCGCTCAAGCCGACACTCTGACATCTGATGAAGAAAGAGACAAACTTCGCCAAGTTCTTTTAAAATATGAAAAGTCATTTTCAACTGACTCAACAGATTGTGG
>NC_056498.1:94775401-94779415 GCF_014905685.2 Nematolebias whitei
TCAATTGAAAGAACACTCTCTTTTTTATTATCATTACTATTTTACAAATGTCTTGATAATCAAAAGTGTGTTTAATTCAAATCATTTTTAAATGTTGAAGTGAACTACTTATTTTAAATCAACTGTGAAACAGTATTAATAATTTTTAATCCTCATTCAAAGTAGAAATCTAGTTAATGTCTGTTACAGAGTAATTATTCATTTTCTTGATCTTCTGTCTGAAATGAGCAGGTTGTAAGTCGGTCAAAAGTCGGAGACAAACGCAAACAAGTTTGTTGGAACGAACTGTCATGTTTTTAAATCCTCTCAGACGTAAATAGAGAAGCTGGCACCTGTTTCCTCCCATCTCGCCTAAACATTTCTCTTGTCTGTTTCAAAAACATTTTTGTCTGTTCCAAAACATCGAACTGTTTTTCTGACTTCTAATAACCTCTTACATCACTAAGACCACACCCCTGTTGGTTCGTTTCGACCAATCAGGAAGTTCTCAGAGGAACCGGAACTGACCTCTTTAAAAGGGTCAACACTTCCTAGTTCCAAGGAGAATGCGGAACGCAGAACAACGGGAACTAAGCTGAACAATGTTCCAGAGAGAACCAGAGTTCCAGAGAAGTTTCTAATGGAATGATCAGAGTCCGTCTATGCCACGACGTCTCGCTGTGGCGCTACCCGACGGAAGCTCTGAACAATGAGGAAGTCTATTCAGGGATGATCTCACGACTACTGAGATCTCTGCTATCCTTACGGAGACGCAGGAAAGCGTTGAAAGAGAACTCTACACCGAGGCCGAACTATCGTCTGCAAAGGTAAAGAGTCGATCTTCAACTGCGAAGTGTACCGTGGGTTAAGCTGGGTCCAAAGGAGCGTGTCGTTTCTGGTTATAATAGACATATTCCCTCATTCATCTTTCCCTCTCCATTTAAACTCCTTCATTTCCCATTTTTAAAACTCTTCTATCTTGCCAGTAAATCATCCAGATATTTTCATAAATGTCTGTTGTAATTAAGCTGTGTTATTGCTTCAATCAGAATAATCACGTGTACAATGTTTGATGTTAAACTTTGATTCTGTTAATAAATGACCGCATTCATTTTGATGGGTCAAAGAAAATTAACGTCTCACGTCACTGATCTCTGTCACATATCTGTCAAGTAGCTCGAAAAAGAGAGAACCCGTTTAAATTAAGTATAATATCAGGTACTTGAACTAGTCCAGATATTATAACGTGTAGTGTAGCTCCGAAGCTAAGCGAAGCTAACCGACCTATCTCACTACATTTCTGGTGGCCCGGTACAGGTTTCTAAAGAGCTCCTCGTGACCAGATATCCGCCATTTGGACATTTCATGGCCGTACGAATGTTTGAAGAGGCGTGAGTTAAATGTGACGGAGTCTGTGTTAATACGTGAACTGACTGTTGGCATGAAAAGTGCAGCTTTCTAATCTATCAGCTGTGAGGTTCAGAGAAAGTTTTCAATTGTGATGTTTTGAAAGCTGAAATAACGTCTATGTGTTTCATTTTAAAGCTGAAATGGTACATCTGTTATCTGTGAGCTAATAAGCTGTGGAAAGCGTTTGATTATGTTTAAACTGTGGTGCAGAGAGGAACGGGTTCTGCTTAGACCCGGTTCTGTTCCGGCTCGGTTCTGATTCGTTCGAACGAGTCGTTTGCATGGATAAACTGCTGTTTTGACCTGAGCGCCGTCTCAGTACGCAGTTAAGAGTTTATTCGCCACATTTTTAACAGAAAATTGTGCATTTTGACAGTTTTAATGAAAGAAAGTTGACCGGAATGTTCAGGCTAATCGCTAACACGCTAGCTGAAATAACGAGCAGCAATTGGTCGAAAACCACTGTTGGGGTAGCTCTGATTCGCTGAGAGACGAGTGACGTGTCTGTCGTCACTTCCTCTGATGTCAGATCGTAAGGCCCACCCCGCTGCTGTCTCTGATGATTGGTTGATTCAGTCACGTGACCCCGGAAATGAGTCTCGGTTCAACCGAAGCCTCCACTGTGTTTAAAATCGCTAAATGGAGCCGCCACTGTTCCCACAAAACTCATGTTTCATGCATAAAAGTCGTGCTTGTTGAAACAACGCCACGTTTTAGCTTTAAATCCGTTCAGAAATGTTGATTTGACCGAAGTTTCGCTGATGCTAATTTTAAGCTAAGCGGCTAACAACCGGATATCAACAGAACGATCCACAGGAAGTTGTCATAGACTCCTGCTGGCATAAATAAGCTTACACCACCACCTGCTATTGAAAGAGGAGTATAACAGTTTTCCTGAAAGGGGACTGATAATCTCCTCATCATTTCTTTTCTTTCCACCCAACCTGGTTTAATGAGTAACTGTTAAATAGCGAATTCTGGTAAATGAAACTGCTTAAAAAGCGTTTAAAAAACTAAAGTTGCTGTGAGACTTTTAGAAAAATTGCAGGTTTATTTAATGTTAAGTGCTTTAGAGTAAATAACACTGAGAAGCTTGGTAATCTAGTATCTGTTAAAAAATAAGCACATTAAAAAAGTAACACTGCCAGAAAAGAGGCATTTACTTATATATTCATGAATTGGGGTGAATCTTACAATAAGTGCCCATTCATTTGAAGAAGTGGCTTACACAGTACTGTTGAGTGAACCCAGAGCTAAAAAGTGTGTGAAACTCACATGACACTTGAATACAAATATTTACCTGTTAAAATAATCTGAAGTTGGCAACTGTTTAACCAGATAAGTGCTGAACAGTGAATAACCATGGCAGGTGTGATAGAAAAGGATTTTGATCCTTGTGAGATGAAGGACTGTTTAGAGGGAGCGTTGACGCTGCTCACAGACTCCTTACATCCATATGGTGAACAGGTGGACAGCATGATCTCAAAAGAGTTATTGGACGAGCTGAAGGTGGTTGCAGAGAGTGTGACCTCTTCAGACATAACAAAGTCAAGCTATGATAAGCTGGCAAAATTGGCGCTTTTTTTGAAAGCATCATTCTATGCAGTGGTAGACAAGGCTGATGACCTTGCAATAAGGTTAAACAGCGACAGAGAGGCTTATCTCAAATTCATGGCACAGTCTAAACTTGCTGAAGAGACCGGTGCACATGAGTTAAAACGTGAGAGGGAGCTCTCACAAAATTACCTTACTTTACAAGCTCACTCATATGAGGAGAAATTGAAGGAAAGGGAGATCATGTACCAAAAGTTGTGCTCAGACAACGATGCTCTACAACAACAGTTGCAAGAAGCATCAAATGCTCTGAGCGGATGCAAATCTGAGATAGACGCGCTTAAAACACAACTTTGCCATGCAGAAAGGAAATATGGTGAGAGGCATGGACAGAATGTGGGGACATACTGGGATTCAGGCCCAAATCTCCTTACACCACACACACCTCCACCCTTACCTGAAGTAGTAGGGACAGACCTGAACAGGTTTCCACTACCAAGCAGGCAAGAGAGACCATTGAAACTTCCTCTTTCAATAGATGATCTTCAAAAACTCTCAAAATATGTACAACGCTTTGTACCTGGCCCAATGGGTTCAACTGGAACAAAAGCGTATCTGAATGACCTTGAATTCAGACTGAGTGGTTATCCAAATGCTACGGTTGAAGATAAAATCAGTCTGATAAGGCTCACGTCGGACAGAGAGGTGTTCACCTTTATCGAGCATCAACCTGATGCCACGAGAAGGGATTACAACCTCCTGTGTGAGGCTTTGATCAGAGAATACAACCCCTGCACAGGACCTGGTGGCTTCCCAGTTGCAGACAAGGTCACGCAAGGGAAGCATGAACATCCAAAGGTTTATTACAAAAGAATCTTCCAAGCTTATTTTGGTTACAGGAATGAAACCGGCATGGAGGAGGAAGAAGGTTTTAAATTTGTTTTCAGCAAAAACTTCCACACTGACATTAAAACGTCAGTACAAATGATGGCTAATTTCAAAGAAAAATCCATCAATGAGATTAAACAGTGTGCTGTGAATGTGTTTGAGGCATGTTCTCATGCTAAGACG
>NC_056498.1:94779515-94793757 GCF_014905685.2 Nematolebias whitei
AAACAGTTAAAACTACTTAAAGGCATCCTAACTTTTGCTCATGGACGGACATCCTCACCCGTGTTCGTGGTCCCCCATGACCACAGGGGGGTGATGTTAGTCCACGCACATGACCTTCCGTCCATAGGACACAAGGGTGACAATGCCACGCTGAAAGCATTAAAACAGATTGCTTATTGGCCTGGAATGAAGAAGGATGTCAAAGACTACATAAAAGGGTGCCTGGTCTGTGGCCAGTTTCAGCCATCCAGACCACTCCACAGGGCACCACTGCATAGTAGAGGCATTGCATTTCCATGGTCGGACCTCCAGATTGACTGGGTTGGACCACTCACTAAGAGCTCTAGAGGAAATAAATATTTTCTCACGGTAACCTGCGCGTTTACCAAATGGGTAGAATGTCTACTAGCCCCTAATGACACAGCACAAACCACTGCTATGTTATTAATGAATCATGTATTCTCAAGGTTTGGACTTCCCCTCAGGGTGAACTCAGACCAAGGTACACACTTCACAGGTGAAGTAATGAAAGAACTGTGGAAGACGCTAGGCGTCAAAGCCAACTTCAATATTGGCTACCATCCACAGGCTTCAGGCCAGGTTGAGAGAGCAAACAGGACAGTGGTGAGTATTTTGAAAAAATACGTAGCCGCAAACCACAAGGACTGGGACGTGAAACTCCCTCTGGTCCTCATGGCCATAAGGGCCACTCCACACACGTCGACTGGCATCTCTCCTTTCGAGATGATGACGGGTCGACAAATGACTCTCCCTCTACACCTGTTGTACCAACCAGGCGATGCTGCCATGGCAACAGCCTACACTACACAACAATACATGAAAGACTTGGAAAAACACCTTAAAAACACTTTTGCTTTCGCTCAGAAAAACCTGGAAAAATCAGCTGAAGGACGCAAAGCGTACCACGACCAAAAGGCCTCTCACGAGGAACTCCAAGTGGGAGACAGGGTCTGGTACTACTCGTTTGCCCCCACAACTGGGAGAAGAGAGTCCGGGACCGGAACTCTCGCCCGTAAACTGATGCCCAGATGGACTGGACCCCATCTGATAACAGACAAACTGTCTCCAGTTGTCTATCAGATAAAAATCAGTAAAGGCCAAAAAGAGCCATTGGTTAAATGGGTACATCGAAACCAGGTTAAACCACACAAGGTGTGCAAAGAAACAACTCCTACGGGACAGCGTGATTGAATCTGACAACCAGGGTGAGGTGAAGCAGTGAAACGATGTTTCTAGTTGCTTAGTCACTACTCTTGTCAATGTTGAAACGTTGTTTAATTGGTTTTTGGTATTGTTTCTGAACACCCCAAGTAAGAATGAGTTTTGTATGTATTTTAGTTGGAGACTGTAAAGGACTTTAACTATGCCAACATGCAGTTCAGTTGTTAAAATGCAATCTTTGCGGAGTCAATGTAGATTAATGCTACCTTAAGTACCATAATCTACATTGGTCTCACAACGCTTAAGCCAAACCTACTCGAACAATTCTATTCGGGGGGATAGCTAATTCTTTTTGATGAGTCTCGCCATAGGCTCCAAAAACATTTATGGGGAAACCAAACACCCAATCTCAAGTCGTTCGTCTAAAAGGCAACAGAGAAGTAAATCAACTATAGTTGCCATGTAAGTCTAACATAGACAATGTTAGCGATGGTGGTATAGTTGGAACACCCTTCTATAGGTATAGACCCCTATAACTATCCTTTTCAGCATGTTCCACCCCTTAACTGGTAACTGTAGCTGTTCCCAATCATAATAGCTTACACACCAGGTGCATATAGGTTAAGGCCTTATGTAAAATCCCCTTCATAAGCCCACCTTAAACCATATAATTGCATGACACATAGAACCAGAAGGGCACCGACTGGACGTCATCCAGCGACGAACTTCGCTGGAGGGGACCTGCAATCCTGACGTTGGTCTCCACTCTGCATCCAGTCGCCGCATCTTCAGTCCAATCAAGGGAACTCCTCTGTATGCTGATCAATCAACAACTCCATTCGTTGTGGATTTATCGTTGTGGATTATATGACTTTTTCCAATGGATTACAGACTTTGTTTCCAAGGGGTTAAAGCATTGCTACAATGGAATTACCAACAACATTATGGAATTACCTAAACCGTTGTGGGATTACCTTCTTTGACTTTTGTTTTCCTCTTGCTGGATTACATCAAGCTCAATGACATTCCGAGGCATAAGTTCATGTTGGAATTCATTCCCATGGACAGGCGATGATTTCCAAAGGGGGGACTGTAGTGAACTAAGCCTCAGGTCAAAACCTGACCCTGAGGGCCTTCCTGGGACAGGAACTGTTATTTCATTGATTTGAGTCCAGAAACACAAATTAAGCTCATCCAGAGACTTTCTAAGTGTGTCCTGCACTAATCAATTGAAAGAACACTCTCTTTTTATTATCATTACTATTTTACAATATCTTGATAATCAAAGTGTGTTTAGTTCAAATCATTTTTAAATGTTGAAGTGAACTACTCATTTTAAATCAACTGTGAAACAGTATTAATGATTTTTAATCCTCATTCAAAGTAGAAATCAAGTTAATGACTGTTACAGAGTAATTATGCATTTTTTGATCTTCTGTCTGAAATGAGAAGGAGTGATGTCGGTCAAAAGTCAGAGAACGGTCAAAAACATGTTTATCGGAACGAAATGTCATGTTTAACTCTCTCAGATAGATAGAAAGAAACTGGCTCCTAGATGTCTGTCTGTTTCAAAACATCTTTCTGTTATATTTTTAAACATCTACGCTGTCTCCTTGACATGTAGTGACCCTCTGACGTCACTAAAAACCACACCCCGGTTGGTTCATTCAACCAATCAGGAAGTTCCCAGAAGGAACCGGAAGTGACCTCTTTAAAAGGGTCGACACTTCCTAGTTCCAAAGAGAACAAGAGTTCCAGAGAGAACCAGAGTTCCAGGGAGAACCTCGAACGAGAAGGTCCTGAACGAGAGAAGTTCAGAGGAACAGAAGTTCCGAGCAGTTTCTAATGGAGTGACAAGAGTCCGTCGATGCCACAACGTCTCGTTGTGGCTCTACCCGACGAACGCTCTGAACAATGAGGAAGTTTGTTCTGTGATGATCTCACGACTCCTGAGGTCACAGCTGTTCTTACGGAGACGCTGAAAAGCGTTGAAAGGGAACTCTACGCCGAAGCTGAAACTATCGTCTGCAAAGGTAAAAGAGTCGATCTTCAACTGCGAGTGTACCGTGGGTTAAGCTGCGTCTAAAGAAGCGTGCTGTTCTGGTTATACAGACACTTTTTCCTCATCCATTTTCTCCATTTAAACTTCATTTCTCCATCTTTAAAACTCTTCTATCTGCCAGTAATTAATCCAGATATTTTCAGAAATGTTTGTTGTATTTCAGTTGCAAGTGAGAAATCATGGCCGTATGATTTCTCATTGTAAAGCTCATTAATTAAGCTGTGTTAATTGTAATCAATCTGCCAATTAATGTAAATGTGTGATGTGTTTTTAAATCGTTTAAAATAAACGACCCACTGTTGTTGGTGAGTCAGAAATTTAAACACGTCTCTGTCCACACAAAGCACGATATGACAGAGTCCAGAAAAATGAAAGAATCCGTTTAAATTATGGATAATATCAGACGCATATTATCCTCATTACAAGGGTACAGGTGCTGTACAAAGGTCAGCCACTTATAACTCAAGTAGAAGTATTAGCCGAAGAAGGCCAGAAAGAAATGGAGTATTATTCAATGATTACCCAACTCAGACCAAGAAAAAGAAGAGAGTTGGCAACCACTTTTAAACCACTGTGGAGTAGATGTGGACCCCAACCTGAACCCAAAAATTGGTTGTTGATGCAGTGGAAATGGGTGTGGAAAGGGTTGCAACCTGGATTGCCACACCCCTCCCCACTATATCTGAAACTCCTTCAGGGCCGAGTGACTACAGTCAACAGGCGCTCCGAGAGAAGGGCAAGAGCTAGGAGCAACACAGGCCCTTTTCCAAAATGATCCCCCTGAAAACTAGAGACCCGAACAGCGATGATTCAAACAACGAAGATTCAGATGATGAAGCGACCCCCAACCGACCTAAGGACTGTCCAAGGATTACGATTAAGGATAAAGCGGCTTGTCTACATACCCTGATGCGGGGACTCGTAGTGTTAATAGGCTTTGTAATGTTGTTGGTTATTTTGTATCAAGCTGGAATTAGACCATGGAGCCTCACACATGTAACAGTCTCCCATGGGAGATCCAAATATGCAAACATGACCTGCTGGGATATCACTCGAAACAATATTTTCATGCCATGGAACCAAAATGAGACCATTCAAAATCAAACTTTGACTTGGAATCGAGTGAAACGAGCAGGCTATCGAGCCTGGAAGAAAAAGCTGAATCTCACACCTGAATGGATGGCATCTATTGACACGGGGAATCTGACCGGAATAGCATGGACCATCACTGACCTGTTAGTCCTGCAGGATGGAGTTGTAGTTTGGATAGCAGAATTAAAGAAACAAGTTAAAAGAACAACAAGATGTAATTGGATTCACCCTGACAAAGAACCACCTGAATGGCAATGTGATCGGGCCTGCCAACCACTGCCAGGGTTGGCCCACCAAGGCCACTGGGATAAAGAAGTGATCTATCCTGCGCTGCCAAAAGACGAAAGCTGTCGGGCAATCCTCCCATGTTGGGAGTTCTGGGGCAATATCCATTTAGACTGTGACAAAATACCCCCACTCATTCAAATAAATCACAATGGAACATATCGGAACCATACTGGAATTAAAACCATTCACACTGTAAGACACAAGAAGATACTCAAACCCAATGCAACCGACATAAAGCCTCACCAACGACCAACTGAGGCCTATGATGATATAATAGTTCCACCGGCCAATGTAATATACATGGTAAAAATAGAATCCAATGATAACGGGGCAGAGAAGGACGGGGCAGAGAAGGCCGCAACAGAATATTGTAAGGAAAACAAATTAAAGAAGCTCCCAATCTGCTATTGGAACCTGTATGGTGAGTGTAAATCTCAAAATTATTTACCAATAACCCCAGTAGCAAATCAAAGATATTATTACTGGAGCTGGGCAGCTATATAGAAATATAGTTAATGCCTGGCATGAAGATTGGCTGAACATGACATTGCCATGGGTATGGGTGGTCCCTGGTTTGCCCCACTTCGAAGGTGACTTTGTGGAAGGGTATACCAGGACTCACGCAGGCCTGATGGGGCCGTATTACTCAGACATGTAAGTGCAGAGGCTGCCCAAACCAAACGAGCTATTTAGTGCACCAAAAGGTGATTTTAACAAAATTGATGAATGTGTAGCCGAATATATCTTTCTTAGCCTTAATAACTCAGGGTGAGAGAGTAGTGGGGCGTCACCTAGATGCAGACTATGGGAAACAGAAGTAGCAGTCATGTCCACCTGGCGCTATGACTGTACGGAACTAAAGAAAGAAAAGACAATCAAAATATTGCTCCAAGCCTGGCATGAGTATCACCATAGAGATGACTCACGTACTTGGTGGGGATTTCAAGAGGAAGAAATAAGAGAATGGGTGGTCCCTTGTTTAAAACACTCCACTAATTATTGGATCAGGTATCAATTTTTAGCTACAGTTTACTCTAAAGAGCAGGACATATGGTCAAATGCTTTATATCGTCCCGACAGATATGTCAGCCCGAGGCCATGGCAAATGTTTTGTAATGGGAAAAAAGATATGTGTACAATTAGCTTGGCCCACAGGCCTTGTTACGAGTTACCTGGTTGGGATACTTACTGTCGAAATCACTATAACAACGAATTCGTAACTCATGCAGCTGAGGTAGTGTGAAAAAGTATAGTGACGGAAAATGGAGAAGATCTGTACCTGACGGTACAAGTTGCACTAACGTCATATTAGGACATAAACTGAAAACTAGAAAGAGTATTCAGGGAGTGATTGTCCCCTTCGTCTCAGATTCTATGATTGCTCTGGCCGAAGGACATGCACTGAGGCGACGCCTATGTTTTGGCGATGAGTTGCATGGCTACGATTGGGTAGGCCCAAACAAAATCTACTCTAATCTCACATGTCAATATCCATAAGAAAGTTGGAAAAAATGTGGCAAGGGAGAGGAAGAACATGACTGTGCTTGGTATGAAACTGTTAGTTACACAGTAGGCCGTAAAGTCACGGAAGTAGTGCATGAAGTAGGTGAAGTGAACAAGGAAGGCAGAAGAACCATTGAAGGATGGATAGTTGATATTTTCCTTCAGATCTGGCCTTATTTGGCAAGCTTAGTTGGAGTGATAGCTGTTGCCTTATTAGAACGTGTGGTCCTACAAGAAGGCATCAAGGCCATGTGCCGCCCATGTGGGAGGAACTACAAGCCACTCCCATCAGAATCAGGCGCTGGCTCGGCATAAAACTGAGAGAATACGGAAACAGCCTCACATCCGCCCCGGAGCAGCAGAGAGCAGAACTCAAGAGATCTTCAGAGTCAAGAACATCATGGATTGCTCAACAACCAGTGCTCCAACTGATGTGAGTACATTTTATGCAGACTCAGATAGCACTATGGCCCCCACGCAGACCTCTTGGCCAAGATGCCCATCCCATTTTAAGGGGAGCATGACAGAATATTTTATAATAATGATTGCATGGATGTGCTACTGCCACACGGGCAAGTGGGGAAAGAGGCGACTGATGCGATTCCCCGTGGCCTTCCAGGCCTACGCCAAGATAATCGTGACCCATGTTATCCTAAATTTCCAAGATGGCGCCGGTGTGTAGGGCTGCCTTTCTCTCGCTCTCTGCTTGTATTGTATTTTTGTTATTTTTACAATGGTTTGTGCAGTGTGCCGAGTCATATTTTCAGTATGATCGTCGGGCACTTTTGGAGCTCCGTACTTTGCTGAAATTCCTGCAGAGTTTTTGAACAGCGGCCAGCACTCTCCTCCACCGGTCCTATCTGAGATTCCTGCATTCCTTCTGCGTGACCCTGGCCTTTCTCCATGGAGGAAACGTCGCAGACGTCGTGGGAAGCGTGTAGGGATTTTGGTGAAACTGAGGCAAAGTGTGGATTATTCTATCAGGACTCGCTCTGGATCTGATCACCTCCTCTCTGACCCGTGTTGCTCCCGGGGCCCGGCTGCTGGCCGGCTGCCCGCGCGCTCAGTCCATGTGAACATCTGGAGTTGTTTACCTGTGCGCCACACCAGCAGACCAGGAGGAGCTGTTCTTCATAACCTGCGCCCGCTGGCGCGCCCGTCTCCCTCCACGGCTGTGCCTGTGTTGGACCATATCAGGATGTGTTTAATCAATGCAAGGTCTGTTTCCAACAAGACGTTTATCCTCAATGACTTTTTTAAAGATCAGGAGTTGGATTTTCTGTTCGTCACGGAATCTTGGATTTCTGATGGTGAGTCCAGCGCCTTGGTTGAACTACTACCCCCGGACTATCTGTGCTTCAATGCCCCGCGGCCATCAGGTCGGGGGGGGGGGGGTTATTAACAGTTTTTAAAGCAAACCTGGCCTGTAAACAGTTGTCCATCCCGGTGTCCCGCGCCAGCTTTGATCTGAGCATCTTTGAACTCGGACACTCTCCTACGGTTCTGTGTGTGCTCGTCTACCGCCCACCTCATTCTAAGGACTTCATAAATGAATTCTCTGACTTTTTGGCAGATATCACACAGAGATACACTCACTTTTTGCTTATTGGTGACTTTAATTTGCATGTGTGTTGTCAGGAGAAGCCCTTAGTGAAGGACTTTCTAGATTTATTGGACTCTTTTGGCTTAGCTCAGCAGGTACACGGTCCCACCCAAGAACATGGTCACACGCTGGACCTCGTTTTAACACGCGATGTCTCTGTTTCTAATTTGAAAATGTTTTTTCAGATCACATGCCTGTATTGTTTGACTTCACCCCCCCTTGTCATACTGCTAAGACGTGTGTTCCTGCACGTACGCGTTCCATTAACTGTTTCACTGCTGCTCGTTTTAATGAAGGTTTTAATTCTGAGAGGATCGAACAGTTCCCGGTGTCTCTTACCACTGATGAGCTAACCTCTCAGTTCAACTCTGCCTGTTTAGATGTTCTGGACCGTGTTGCTCCCCTTAAAACCAGAAAAACGAAACTTAAATCAGAGCCTTGGCTGAATGACGTCACGCGAGCCGTTAGGCAGCAGTGTCGCAGAGCTGAACGAAGGTGGAGGAAGGACAGGCTGCAGGTTTCTTTTCAAATGTTAAGGGAGAGTTGGCGTCACTATCAGAAAACCGTTAAAGCTGCCAAATGTAAATTCTTCTCTGACTTAATTGTCTCCAACTCCCACAACCCCCGAGTTCTTTTCTCCACCCTGAACTCAGTTCTACACCTCAGTGAGCCTTCACCTCTGGAAGCCTCAACTGAGCTGTGTGAAAACTTCCTACATTTCTTTTTAGAAAAAGTGGCAAACACCCGGGCACTCATTTCTCCGCCAGCTCATGATCTGTCCATCCCATCTCAGTGTGTGGCTGTGTTTGACCACTTTGAGCCCATCTTTCTGTCCTCTCTGGAGCAGGTAATGTGCAGCATGAAGCCATCTGGTTCCTCCTTTCATGTGGTCCCCCCTCGACTACTAAAGGAAGTTTTTCCTACCCTGGGTCCTTTTATTCTCGCTATTCTGAATAGCAGTTTATCCTCAGGTGTGGTGCCAAAAACTTTTAAACATGCTGCTGTCCACCCCCTCCTGAAAAAAAACTAATCTTGACCCCTCAGTCATGTCCAACTTCCGGCCTGTCTCCAGACTCCCATTCACCTCTAAACTACTGGAAAAAATTGTGGAGTCTCAGTTGAAACAGTTTTTGGGGGATCACGCTATCCTAGAGTTATTCCAATCTGGCTTCAAAGCTCTCCATAGCACTGAAACTGCTCTACTGAAGGTTTTTAATGACATTTTCATATCCACAGACGCAGGTGATTCTGTGCTGCTTGTCCTATTGGACCTTATGCCCCTTTTCCACTGTCACAGTGCGGATCAGATCAGTTCGAGTCGGTTCAGATCGGCTCAGGTCTGTTCCGTTTCCATGTACATTTCTGGACCAGCTCTGTAGGCGGGGACTAGAATCCAACTCGTCTTACCACCTGGTGGCGGTAGTGCTCCCTTAAGCTACTTACTAGCCACCACTAAACGTATAAGAAGAAGAACACCCTGAAGTCTTTGTATCAAGATGTTGTGGAAGAGATGTCATGCTCTGATGGAGTACCTCATAAGCTGTAACTTTTAAACCTGATTCATAATCCTACCTTACTGCCTTCCTGCTGCTTTAAACCTATGTGTTTTACATTTTAGTATAGATTTTTACAAGAAGATGTATTAAAAATATCTTCACTTTTATTATTTGCAGATATGCACAAAGTTCATGTTAAAATTGCAAAACATCACACTGTGCTGTAATCTTTGAAACTGCTATTACAAGAAGATACAGACTTGAAAACAATTTGATTAAATTTTGTCCTTAAATTTTAAAGGTTTGTCTTTCATTGAATTTAAAAACATAAATGTATTACTTATAAATCTAAAAAAGTTAAGTATGGTCCTCTGGACATTCAAAAAACAAAACAAACAAAAAACATTTATTGTTTTTTTATTATAAACTGTATTGTTTGTTTTGTGAATGTCCAGAGGACCAGACTTAACTTTTTAGATTTTTCTACCTGAATTATTGAGCAGCATCAGAATATTACTTAATAAATAGTCAGTTGGTCTGTGAACACCATGGGGTCCTAGAAGAGTCGAAGAGGTGGCTGTTGATGTCTGTGCCTCCCTGGTGAAGATGCTGCTCCCACAACCCTGAAGCAAAAGATGATGGATGGATGGATGGATGGATGGATGGATGGATGGATGGATGGATGGATGGATGGATGGATGGATGGATGGACGGATGGCGAAGGAGGAGACCATGAAACACAGCATGAGTGGTCAGTTCAGGTGAACTCCTGCCTGTTTGCTTCAGATCAGCTGTTCAAATCTCTGCAGGTTCAAATAAAAGGTGCACCAGGGCTTTCAGCTGAATCTCTCAGGGGTTACAGTTGTACGGACGATAATTGATAACAGACAACTGTCTTTTCTGAATTTTAGACTGTTTTTGTCTCACTTCATCCTAGAACCAAAACATTTATAACATAATAACAGTTGAGCAGATTCTAGTAATCTTTTCTTAGGATACATTAAAGATCAAATGCAATTGGAAATTTTTCTCAACTTCCAGAATTAATTTAAACAAACACTATATGAACTTAACATTGTAAAATTTGTTTAGGATAGTTAATGTTCAAGGACACCACTTAAGAAAAAAAATTGTTTAATAGGAAAAGTAAGAAGTGAAAAATATACAAAAATAAAAAATACTGCATCCAACAAATGATTGTGTATCTGTCTGTCCCTTGTCTCACGGGCTTCATCCAGAAGAAGACACAAGTGTTGTTCCTGCTGTGTCCAGTTCAGTTCTTCATGTTCATTCAGTGATGAAATAAGACTTTTCTTTACTGGACTCTTTTCTCTTTCTCTTCACTAGAAAGAAGAAAAAGGTGGTTAATTCAAGATATACTGTTTTTGAATAAATGCATAAAACAAAGAAAGGTGCTGCTAACAGCAATAATAGCTATATTAATAATAATAAACTGATCAAATAAGAAAATGAAAAATAAATTGATTTAAAAATAATGAAAATAATATAATAATAACAGTGGATATATGAATCAGAAAGTATTATACAGATGCAGATATTCTTTATTGTCATTCCACCACATGTGGTACATGTGGTGGATCAAAATTATGTACACAGGGTCCCAGTTACATCCAACAATAAAATATAAAAGAAAAACAGTAATAAGATATAAGATATGAAATAAGAAAAACATCAACTAAAAATATGATAAGCATAAAAACATTAAACACAATACACGAACAGCAGCACGGACATGTGTCTGTGTGAACAGACGAGCATGCACGAACACAGCAACATGAAACTGATCAGCAGCAACATGAAACTGATCAGCAGCAACATGATGTGATTCTTCACAGTGTTATATATTCATAAGGCTGCACAAACTCTAGTTCATGTTGCTGTTTGACATATTGTTTTGTTTGTTTACTGCTATTAGTGCTTAGTGTTTTATTAGTAGATGTTTTTTAGTTGATATTTTTCTTAATTCATATCTTAGATCTTATTACTGTTTTTCTTTTACATTTTGTTGTCTGTAACTGGGACCCTGTGTACAAAGTACATAATTTCATCCCAATTCAGTATTTATTCAACATTTTGGTTTTTTACTTTAAAAATAAAAGCAAGTCCTTATCGGCACAAATAAAGTGATGTGGAACATGTTGCATCTGTTCTTACCGAGCACAGAAGCTGCAGCGTTGTGCTGCTCTGTGCGGTGCAGCTGGGCTGTGATGGAGCTCTGTCAGGTGTAGACTCCACTGATGGAGCAGGAGCAGCAGCCGGGAGGCTTGGAGGGTTTAATGTGGAGTTTAGAGACGAACTGTCATGCGCTGAAATACGTTCTGGATAAAATACAGTGAGAAACGAGACCGGAGGACAGTTAGCGTTTATGCAAATTAGCTTAGCATCGTAGCACCGACGTTGTCCTATTATGGCGTCAGCCTCTTTTGTTAGTTAAAAATATGTTCAGAACCGATGGGATGAGTAACTTAAAATATGTTTAAAGTTAGAAAACACTCACCATCTTCTGTAAATGATTCAAGTAGAGCAGTGGCCGTGTCCAAACCACCCTCCAATCCTCCATCTAGCTCGCTTTGACTTTTTTCGTCGGCCACCAAGCACAACACCTGCACTTCTGCATTTGACCACGGCTTTGACATTATTGTTTTTGTATAGCTTCAAAATACTAAAAGATACGCTCCTCGTGTTATCGCTAATGGCAAGCGGTAGAGAAAAAATGGTGGATCGGGTTGTTTGGAAAGACTCCACAGACTCCTCCCCCCGACCAATCAGTGACCGACAGTGTTTCTGACGTCACGGCGTGGCTCGCTTGGACCCCTTGAGAAGCCGGGCCAGAATTTAGCGTGGCGAGCCGGTCACAGGAACAGTGGAAAGACCTCAAACGCGCGTCAAGCCAGAAATTTCTGACCCGCGCCGTGACAGTGGAAAAGGGGCAATACATCTGCTTTTGACACCATAGACCACAAGATCCTCATTTCTAGACTGGAACAGTGGGTGGGCATCACAGGGCCAGCCCTTAAATGGTTTGGGTCCTACCTCTCTGACAGAACCTTCTGTGTCAATATCAAAGATTTTAATTCGGCATCGACAGCGCTCCAGTGGGGGGTACCACAGGGGTCCATCCTCGGTCCCCTTCTCTTTTCTTTATACCTGCTGCCACTAGGTGCTATCTTCCGCAAACACAACATACCCTTTCATTTCTATGCCGATGATTGCCAAATTTACTTCCCCCTGAGGCACAGAGACACACGCTCTATTCAGCCTCTTCTTGACTGCCTGGCTGACATCCGGGACTGGATGGCTTTAAACTTCTTAAGCTTCAATGAGAAGAAGTCTGAAGTCATGCTGTTCCATCCCAGTGGCTCACTCATGAACCATGACATTGACCTTTTCTCTCTAGCCCCGCTAGAGAAACAAAAGGTCACTAATCTGGGGGTGATAATGGACCCGTCCTTAAAACTCAACAGTCACGTAAACATGATGGTCAAATCCTGTTTTTTTCCAGCTGAGACGGCTGTCTAAGCTGAAGCCTATACTCTCCAAAAAGAACCTTGAGACAGTGATCCACGCCTTCATAACATCTACGCTTGATTACTGCAATTCACTTCTGTTTGGAATCAGTCAGTCCTCCATTGCTCGTCTACAACTGGTCCAAAATGCTGCAGCCCGATTTTTAACTGGTACAGGCTATAGAGAGCACATCACGCCAGTTTTGGCCTCCCTGCACTGGCTACCCATTCACCTTCGGATCCAATTCAAAATTCTCATGTATGTTTTTAAATCACTGAACAGTTCCGCCCCATCCTATGTCACTGATCTTCTGCAGCCATATGTCCCACCGCGCTCTCTGAGGTCAGCAGACCAGATGCTTCTCTCAGTCCCAGAAACCCGTCGTAAGCTCAGAGGTGACAGGGCTTTCTCTGTTGCAGGTCCACGACTGTGGAATGAGTTGCCACTGAGTGTCCGGCAGGCTCCCACACTCTCAGTCTTTAAGTCTCGCTTGAAGACCCACTTCTATTCTCTTGCCTTTAACACGTTGTGATTTGTTTTGGTCTGGTCTGTTCTCTACTCTGTTGGCCATTTTAGTTAGCTTCTGCTGCTATATGTATCTGTATTTCTATTTTATGTTTTCCTGTCTGCTGTGCATGTTTGTTTTCTTTTGTATAGCACTTTGGTTGGCCTTGTTGCTGTTTTAAGTGCTCTATAAATAAATTGGTATGGTATGGTATGGTATGGTAAAGAGGGCTGAAATAATGCCACACTTATTTGTTACCTATGTCTTGGGAAGGGTCCAGACCTCACTCCGGCAGAGAGTAGTGATTTCATCATGGCTATTGGTAGATTCCATCGTAGTGACCCTCGAGTGTGTGGCCACACTCACCCCTCTGTCTATACCCATCACAAACTGTGGGAGCACAGCTGGAAGAATCGTGATGGCGGTGATGGAAGGAACTATAACCATCACCGTGCTGGCACACCTACTATAACAAACCCTATCCTTGCGACCCCAAAATAGACAACGATGGACCCAGACCCTGGCCTGGGGAATCTGTTCTGTGCTATATTGGACTGGTCTCTGTACCACAGTACCCATCAAAGTATGGATGATGACCTATGCTGCAATCTTCAAAACTAGACCCGAACCTGCACCTACTGCACCGGAGGGAAGTGGAGGCCACGGAATCTCCATAGATCGAATCCTCAATTCACAAGAAATACAAAAATAACCTTGATCATTATAACCAACAATGCTTAAATACCCCCTGCTGATGCTATTATTAATTATTAATCTAATATCTGTTTAACTCTGGGCAACATTGCTTGATGAGGTCCTTGATGTCGGCTGACGGCCTGTATAGGTCCAGTAATGGTTGAGGGCCTCTGAAAAGCGATGAAACCCGGAGAGGGAAAAAAAAAAAAAATAATAATAATAAAAGAGAAAAATAAGAATAGATATATAGTAATTGTGTTGTAGTGTTAGATCTTGTTTTATCCCCT
>NC_056498.1:94793857-94796668 GCF_014905685.2 Nematolebias whitei
AAGAGAAAATATAGTAATTGTGTTGTAGTGTTAGATCTTGTTTTATCCCCTTTTGTTGTTACAGGAGCATGAAGTAACCTGCTGTTTCTGTCACAAAGGACTGACAGAGACCAAATATCTCTGGGCTGTCGGTTCGTCCTGGTGGTGCCAGTGCTGTCACTCTGGCTTGGTGGGCAGAACTGCGGTGAATGGAATTCTTGTCTCAGACGAGCCCCATAGTCTGCCACAAGTATCCGCAGCGGTGTGCATGGAAACGGAGCGCACCTGCAAAGTCATCTGGACCTTGGCTCTGAACTCGGTGCCCTATCGTCCAAGGGGTGCTATCCCGCCACGAGCCTCATACTACCCGGTGGTAGCCAAGTTGTGGGAGCACCTCCACAATGTCACCAGGTTTGTGGCAATCCATCTGTACACTGGGCTGCCCCTAGTCCATGGCCCATCCTTTGGGGTTACGCAGGGATCGTCAGAGCCTCTGCCCCCGATGGTGCCAGCCTCCTTAGGGGCAAACCTAGGAGCCACTCCACCACTGGTTCCGACTCCCGCGATGACAGCAATTCAAGAGCGGAATACAAATCCGCCTAACGTCCACCTGGCACCAACCCTGATAGTGATGACTCGACATCAGACCCCAGCCGTTGTTTCACCTGACCTGCCACCTACAGGGGCTCAGCCTGAAACCGAGCCCATGGAAGAAAGGGCAACATCTCCTGAACCACCCCTTCTCTCCCTGGAGTGCCCAGAACTGCACCAATTGGAGACCTATCTTGATCATTTCGTGAACACTGAAGTTGGCCCACCTAGTCCGACCAACTCAACGAGCACTGCTCCGGATGATCCTACCAGCCCTGAAGATTCCAATTCACCAAGTCTGATCAACCCAGATGGAAGATTTCTGGACCCAACTCATCCTGATGGGCCAGTAAATGCCCCTGAAGAATCGACGCAAGAACGACCACAGCGAGTGCCGGAGGCATATGTATGGGTCTATTCAGACGAAGGACGACCCATCTATAAGCCCGTCACTCCTGTTGAGTCTCCCATGAGTGTGGAGGCGACATCCTCTCAGCCTGTCACCAGCACAGCCCCACTTTTGTCTGAGGATGCACATCACCCCGGGGATCCGACATCTCAAGTGGGCAACTCACAAGAGGTCGACTCTGGCGAGCTGACGATAGTGGATTATTGGGATGTTGCTGACAAGGAGGCCCAAAGCTTGGGCCTAGCGACACTGAAGATCCAGCACCGTATCACGAGGAACTGGTCGATTTGGATTACGAGGAATATGTCATAAAAGTGGATACAGCTGATGAAGATCGGGACTGGCTTGGAGCTTAAGTGTGGGTTGAGGGAACAGTCTGACTCCGTGGAGGGAGTGTCAAATAAGTACGGAGGTCAGTCTGCCCAGACAGCACGGGCATGTTAGGACATGTCCATCCTGTTGTCCATACTGTGTTATTCTGTATGTTTCATGCTCTGCTGTAGGCCTCGAAGCCTTGGATAAACAAAGTCATGTGTTGTTCAACACGTACACTCACACACTCAATAAACACGAATGTATATGACACGCAAGCTCACACAGACATACACACAGGCTCACTAAGACGTGCACACACACAGGCCCATTTGAAAGGCACACACGCAGAAAAGAAGAAAGCAGGAGCAGAAAATGTTCTTCTTTTCAATAAAAAGTACCAGTTTCAGATGAACGGGAAATATGTGTTTATAAAAATCAATTAACAAGTAGATGATCAAGTGACATTATAAACTTTGTGATTTTAGAATGTAATCTTTATGATTTTTCAATGTAATCTGTTTTTAAGCTTATTCATGATGAATGTTGGAAGGAAAAAACCTGTAGCTTTGTGTATGTTCTGGAAAGATGTCATGAGCAAGGGTGTTACACAAGGAGAAATTCCTAGAATACAGCTCTGAGCCAATCAGTATGGGACAGCACAGAATGACTGTGCATTATTGAACAAAATACACACAGATTTTAATATGCATTAGGAGTGACTGGCAAAACCCCATAAGAAGCCTGTAAAATTCTGACCAAGGTCAAACCCAAAAGGGGTTGGATTGGCCGATGGGGTGATCCAGTCTGAGATGTCAGTCAAAAGCCCAAGCTATATAAACCACCAATTCAGTGAAAACTCTGCTGTTTGGGGACCCACTTCACGAAGCGAGGGAGCTCAGGACAAGATCCGAAGAACCTCTGGACGAATTGTGGATTAATAGGGCAATTTTGGACGGTCTTTGTTGGAGGAGAACTAGGGTGAAATCCGATGGAATAAGTTTCTTTTTGGAATTATTTCTACAACCCATCAGCCCGGATTAAAACCTAAACCCTTTTTTCTTCAAATTCAACCAGATGGAGGACCAGGAGTGGCCCACATCCGAATACGAGTGATGGGGAAATCTGCCTCTTACTAATTCAGAAAACATGGTAAGGGGACGCTCCTCAAAATTAATCCTTAATGAAACCTTATCTCAAATTTTAGCAGTGGTGTATGAATTGACAAGCAGAAAAATCTATTATATTAAAAACCTGGTTGCTCAGATCCAAAAAAGTTCAATCTGGTCCTCTGGACATTCAAAAAAACAAAAGCAAAACAAAGCAAAAGCAAAAAAAAAATCTAGAAACGTTTCGTCTCTCATCCAAGAGACTTCCTCAGTCTGAGGTGCTGTTTTCAGCTCAGTCTCTTAAATAGCACCTTCTTAGAGTGGATCAACCAGTTTGCTGCTGACAACCAAAACCAGCTGATCAATGCTCAAGAAGGACCATCAGCCTAACAATGGGTCATTAGCACACTG
>NC_056498.1:94796768-94799414 GCF_014905685.2 Nematolebias whitei
ATGCTCAAGAAGGACCATCAGCCTAACAATGGGTCATTAGCACACTGATGGCTGTTTACTACTCACAGAGGGCTGAGTGATACTAGCAATCACAGCATTGTAAGAGGGGGACAGTTGAACCCGGAGGCCTCCACCCCTGTTTAATGATGGACGATTTCTTTTCACAAAGATGGCCTCCTTTACTCCTCTCTCAAACCATCGTTCCTCTCTGTCCAGGATGTGAACATCTTCATCCTTGAAAGAGTGACCGCTGGCCTGGAGATGAGTGTAGACCGCAGAATCCTGGCCTGATGATGTTGATCTTCTGTGCTGGGCCATCCTTTTGGCCAGTGGCTGTTTAGTTTCCCAGATGAAAGACTGATCACAGCCCTCCTGACACTGAACAGCATACACAACATTACTCTGTTTGTGCCGGGGGACTGGATCTTTGGGATGAACTAGTCTTTGCCGTAATGTATTTTGGGGTTTAAAAGCCACTGGGACGTTATGTTTAGAAAATAAACGTCTCAGTTTCTCTGATACCCCCTCAACATACGGAATGACCACTGGTCTGGGTCTGGGTTCCTCCTTTTCACCTGATGGCTGACTGGAGTCCTGTTTGGGTTTCTTCTCTGCTTTCAGGAAGGCCCAGTTAGGATATCCACATTGCTCTAGAGCCTGTTTTGTGTAGGATTTCTCCTTCTGCCTGGCTCCCGAGCTAGTGGGGATGCTGTCTGCTCTGTGATACAGAGTCCTGATGACTCCTAACTTGTGCTCCAAAGGGTGATGGGAGTCAAACTGCAAATACTGGTCTGTGTGGGTGGGTTTGTGGTACACCTCGGTTTGCAAATGTCCTCTACCGAGACTGAGACCTCACAGTCCAAGAAAGCCAACTTGCCATTTTTTTCATCTTCTCGTGTGAACTTGATGTATTTATCCACAGAGTTGATGTGGTCAGTAAAATGTTGGACTTCCTGAGATTTAATTTTAACCCAGGTGTCGTCAACATACCTGAACCAATGACTTGGTGGTGTCCCTGAAAAGGACGTCAAGGCTCTCTTTTCTACCTCCTCCATGTACAGGTTGGCAACAATAGGAGAAACTGGAGACCCCATAGCACACCCATGTTTATGCCTATAATATTGCTCCCCATATGTGAAGTAGGTTGACTGCAGGCACAGTTTCAAGAGTTGACACAGTTGTTCTGTGGAAAGCGTGGTCCTGCTGCTCAGAGTGGTGTCTGATTTTAATTTTAAACTGACCACCTCTACTGCATCATCAACAGGAATGCACGTAAAGAGTGATGTGACATCAAAAGAGACCATTGTTTCATCAGTCTCCATGATGACATCCCTCACCTTATCCACAAAGTCCATGGTGTTATGTATGTGGTGTTCTGAGCTGCCAACTAAAGGGATGAGTACAGACGCCAGATATTTGGAAACATTGTAAGTGACAGAGTTAATCATGCTAACAATAGGTCTTAAAGGTACACCTTGTTTGTGGCTTTTAGGTAAACCATACAGACTAGGTGTGGCCTCCCCTGGGTACAGTCTGTGGTACAGAATACGGTCAATAGCCTTGTCCTGCTCCAAAATTTTCAGGCAATCTATTAACTTCTTCTTGTAACCACTTCCTGGATCTCTTTTCAGAGGTTCATAAGTGGTTAAGTCACTAAGGAGTGTCATAACTTTCTCATGATAGTCTTTCTGGTTCAAAATCACTGTGCACCTTCCTTTGTCTGCTGGGAGAATGATGATGTTTTTGTCCTTGCTAAGAGTGGTGAGTGCATCCCTCTCCTCTCTACTGATGTTGGAAGGTGGTGGTTTGGCATTGCTGAGGCAGGATGAAACTTTGATTCTGAGCTGTTCTGCTTCACCCTCTTTCATTTTGTTGTTGCGGATGGCTGATTCTGTGGCTGTGATCATCTCCACCAGAGGAATTGTACTTGGTGCAACCGCAAAGTTCATTCCCCTGGCAAAAATATCTGTCTCAGGCTGGGTGAGCTGTCTGTCAGATAAATTCTTCACCCACTTTTCTGTCTCCCTGGCATGAAATTGACTACTGGAGTGTTGTCCTACACTGAATGTGTTGTTATTTGAATAGTGATGGTGTTGATGAGTTATTAGTAAGTTAAATTTATTTTGTTGTCGAGTCTTGGACTTGACATGCTGTGCTAAGCGTGCCTGATATGTACAGTCCAACACTTGCTGAAGTGTGGTCTGATCTAGACACATAGTTAGTTTCTGTTTAATGTGCTCTTCTTTGGCCTTCAAGGCCTCAATAGTAAAATTGGTCTGTCTCACCCGTTCATTCAGCAGCTGGGTTTGTGCCTTCTGAAGGATCTTGCTTGCCCGGTGCCCGCTGACCGATGATTTTAGTTCCAGGCTCTTGGGAATGATGTGTAGGCTTTCGGCTATTCAGCCGTGGGGCTGCGGCGGCTGGGACGAGGCGCGGCGGGGCGATATCGCAATTGGAACGGCGTTCCAGTGTGGAACCAAACTGCTGACGTGTTCTTGGAGCGCTGGAGTAACAGGTTTTAAATTTCCCGGGATTCGGACTTGCGGCGTCGGCTGGTTTGTGGAAGTAAGAGGATTTAGATCAACGTCTTGCTAAACCTCTGCCATCGGGCAGGAGGAGACTGTGAGTTTATAATGGCCAAATCCA
>NC_056498.1:94799514-94818599 GCF_014905685.2 Nematolebias whitei
TTTTGCTTTGTTTTGCTTTTGTTTTTTTGAATGTCCAGAGGACCAGATTGAACTTTTTTGGATTTTTCTACCTGGATTATTGAGCATGCATCAGGAGACTGGTTGCTCAGAGTTGTAGAAGGGTCTTTTTTGTGGTGACGAATAATCTGTTGGGGCAGGTAGAGAGAGTAGGTAAACTGTGTGGATACTGGTGTTCCTGAGGGAGACCGGGTGTGGCCGGCCGGACTGAAGGAAGTCCAAGGCCGGGCAGAGAGGGATCCAAGCGCCTGTTTCAAGCCCATCCACAGGGACTGAGATCTACCTTGCCCAGGGAAGGTCAACAACTAAAAAAGGAACTAAGGAGTGAGAATTATTCATCATGTAAGCTCTGTGTAATCCAATGTAATCATTATTGTACTATACCGCTGTTCCCCTACAAAAGTTATTGATTAAAGCAAAGCAAAACGTAAAATTCTGGATTCTTATTTCAAACACACCTTTTGTTCTTAGAAGTGGAAAACTTGGTTCCATGAAACAACAGAAGCATGGGAGGTTTTAAACGGTTTTATTAGCTTTTGATTATAAAACAACATCCACGAGTCTTGTGCCTAGGCTCTAAATATCGCCAGATCGATTAACAATTGTAACGCTAAATCAGGAGATGAGCTACTGTTAACTTGTGCTCCCTCGTCTGCTAAACGTCCCCACTCCGGCTGCTAGGTCGGGTGAGGCACGAGGTGAAACTTTGGGTGTGGTACAAGGATCGGAGGTAGGTAACAGTCTGGGTGAATCATCTCAACACATCCTTAAAACTAAAACTGTCCTAGGAAATGGCTGCGGGTAACACCTGAGCCATAGGATTAGTTTTGAGACCCGTTGGAGGAGGGGCTACGGTGAGGGCGTGGCACATGTCCTGTGCCTACCTCACTCGGGAAAGCGAGACAGTGTGTATAAGTGCTCACTAATGACGCACCAAAAATCTGGTCCAGATCGTATGATGTATTACTGAGATATAACTGTTGGAATAATCTAGGGGCGCACTAGAGTCATATGTTAAACAACAAAATCAATGTGTGTAGGAGTGCTCAATGATCACGCACAATAAATCTGGTGCAGATCAGATGATGTATCACTGAGCTGTAACTGTAGGAATAATGTAGGTGGCGCTGTGGAGGCTATTGGCCACTGTTGGATTTCATATTTTTATACCTTTTTTATACTTCCTATCAAGCATTCAAATGTCATGTTATACAAAGTGTGCGTCTTTCTTCCAGGGTTGCACTATATTTATAGAAAATGTTTGCTAATTCTAACTAGTTGACCTTTAAATATAATCTCATATTAGCTAAGGATAATTTTACAAGTTCACATTTGATATATTACAAGCAATCAAATCATGCCAGATAGCAGACTGATTAACATAAATAAAGCTAGAACACATTTCTTTAATTTAGACAATATAGTTTGGCTAAATAAGATCCCTCAGGATCTCTCTTAATAATAACCATTAACATTTAATCATTGTTGAATACAGGGTCGGTTTAGTTAATTGTCACAGTAAGCTACAACAGCAAGAGTATAAAAAGGATCAAATAAGAACACGCAAACATGAGTTAGATAACAATTAATAGTTATTAACTATTCCTAGAATATTCCTAGAAATAAACAACTTTAACTCAAATCATTTGGTATCACTAAGGTATAATCACGTTAAACAAACAGCTAAAACGAACGATTTCAGTGAGGCAGAACTTCTTATCTGAAATGTAGATATTAACGTCCTTGAGAGGGCGGGCTAGAGTCGTAACCCTAGCAACAGAAGCTAAACCAATCAGAAAGCTAGCCTTCTCAAACTGTGATAAAAGGCCGGAAATGACACACGCCCACCAAGCATTTCCGGGAGGCGCACACCGAGACGGTTCGTTCTTTAATGCTCCATTTATATGCATATATCTTATTAATGTAATTGTTTGTCTCTGAATATCTGTAACCCATGTTTTGTCAAATAAATCTTTTATACCGAGGGTGACGTCTCAGCTGTTTTGAACACGACGTGGTAGCCAGCCATGACACCACTTATCATGGATACCTGTTCAAGGGGTGGATAATGATCGATCATAGTGATTTTGATGCACCTTTTTTTTTTCATTTAGCCTTTATTTATCCAGGTTAGTCTCATTGAGCCACGAGAACTCATTTTCAAGAGAGACCTGTTTAAAGAGCAGATGGTGGGGGTTAAGGGCCTTGCTCATGGGCCCAGAGTAGGGCGAATGAGGGTGGGGGCAAGTGTGAGTGTTTCACCTACCCCACCCACAATTTTGATGTTGTCGGGGCCGGGGCGTGAACCGGCGATCTTCGGATCACAGGCCCACCTCTCTAACCTCTGTGCCACCACTCCCCTCCACTTCACCTTGGCTGAAATCTGTGTATTTTAGAGCCAAACGTATTGCAACGGTGTCACTTCTTGATTCGCCAAGCCGCCACGCCCACGTCCTCCAGCAAAAACGGTTTGCACTTTAAATCAAGTCAGACCATCTTATCTGCCTTCTAACACAGGCTCATTCTGATTAGGTCAATTGTGTTAAAGAGGGAGCATTCCAAATAAAAAAGACTTCCTGTTCTGAGGGGGCGGGGCTTTAATGACGTCAAAATATGATGACAGTGGATCGTCGGACATCGAACAGGGATGAGTCATGCCAAGTTTGGTGCATTTCGGTCTTTCAATGTGAAAGTTATAGCGTTTGGAAATTTATGGTGTGAAGCACAACTTTGAGGCCTGGCCACGCCCATTTAACATAAACAAAAACGCAAGCTTGTGATAACTTTTACTCCCCAATGTGTTAAGGGCATATTAACCAAGTTTGAAGGCAATCACTAAAAAACCCTAGGAGGAGTTCGTTAAAATTCGCAATTAGAAACGCCCCAAAATGACACTTTGACCCAAAATGGCCAACTTCCTGTTGGTTTTGGACCAGGGCTCCAAGAGACTTTTTCATAGGTCCTGAGACAGTACAGATGTTCAAAGAGTTTCAGAATTCTCGGTCCAAAAATGCCTTGGGGCTGAGGTTTTAAAATATTCTAGGCGGCGCTGTGGAGGTTATCCGCAACTTATCATAGCTTCCTGTTCAAGGGGTGGATATTGATTGATCATACTGATTTTTGTGCACCTCGGTTCAAATCTGTGGAATTTAGAGCCAAACATACGGCGACGGCATTACGTCTTACTTCGCCACGCCACACCGCGCTGCCCACAGTTTTGCTCCACCCTAAACTGTCAGTGTTGGAAAGCAAGTTACACCAACATGTGTTCAGTCACTGGACACACTATCATGCTGATCAGGTAACAGGAGTCAGATAGGGATTGTTCAACGTAAAACGTATATTTCCTGTTGTCAGGAGGCATGGCTTAAATGATGTCATGATTTGACCATTCAGTCTTGCAGGGGACCGGATGTGGATCAATCACTGAAGGTTTGATGTATCAGACAGTTTTCCTGTAGGAGCTATTAGCGTTTCGTTTTTCATGACGAGATGTCAAACTTTGAGGTCTGGCCCCGCCCCTTCAGCATGCACTGAAACAAACTGTTTAGCTAACTTTGCATCCACCATGCCTTTTGACCAAAATGGCCAAGTTTGAAACCGATTGAGCGAAATCCCTAGGAGGAGTTTGTTCAAATGCATATGCTGTAAACCGCAAAAATGGTGCGAAATTTGGAACCTCATTCCAAAATGGCCACCTTCTTGTTTATCGTACAACGTTGGTGCCAGAGGGTTTTCTGTGCATCTTGGGGAATTGGACAAGCGTACCAAATTTCATGTTTCTACTACTATCTAAGGTTAATGCGGAGAGTATTTTGAAAATTTCTAGGTGGCGCTCTTGATCTGTTTGTTGCGATATTTGCCACGCCCTTAAAATACATAATTTTTCACCATTCCTGATGTGTCCGCCAAATTTGGTGACTTTTTTGATATGTTAAGCCCCACAAAACACCAATTCATTTGGCGGAAAAAATTGCAGCTCGGGCCAGAACAGAGCGATTACAATAGGCCTTTGTAGCACTTCGCTGCTCGGGCCTAATAAAACAAATCAGAGATTAAATAAATCAAGAACTACTAACTGACATACATAAGAAATTATGATTTCTAAAACAGAATTACTATGAAATAGGCCCTAAATCAACAAAACCTTTAGCTTACAGACAAAAAACAACAGGCAGAAAGAGTTATATACAAGGTCAGTGAATCAACAACTAAAGGTTACCTACAGAGATAAAGAAATAAGAGAATGTTTTGAAAAGTACTACCAAAGGCTCATCCATCCATCCATCCATCCATCCATTTTCTTTACCTGCTTATTCCATTTTGGGTCACGGGGGTCGCCGGTGCCCATGTCCAGCAATCACTGTGCGAGGGGTGGGGTACACCCTGGACGGGTCGCAAGTCCATCACAGTGCCACACAGAGACAAACGAGACAAACAACCATTCACTCTCTCACTCACACCTAGGGACAATTTAGAGTTACCAATCAGCCTAACATGCATGTTTTTGGACTGTGGGAGGAAACCGGAGTACCCGGAGAAAACCCACGCATGCACGGAGAGAACATGCAAACTCCACCCAGAAAGGCCCCTGGACCGGGGGTTTGAACCAGGGACTACCAAAGGCTATATTCCTTAAAAAAACAAGAAGGAATTGAAGAAGCCAATACGCTTCTGAATAAATTGTTGTTACCTACTGTATCACTTGAACAAAATGAAGCTCTGATAAAACAAATATCAGCCCAGGAACTAGGAGAAATAGTAAAAAAAGTTAAAACTTAATAAATCACCAGGAGCTGATGGGTTTAATGCTGAATGGTATAAGATCTACTTAGAGGAACTTTCTCCTATTCTTTTAAGAGCATTCAACCAGGTTCTAAATGGGAAACAAATCCCACCCTCCTGGAAGGAGACAATAATTACTGTTATCCCAATAGATAATTAGACTTTTCTAATTATCGTCCAATGTGTTTACTAAATCAGGACTATAAGATATTTACTGCCATACTATCCAAAAGAATGGAACGTATACTGCCAGATATAATAAAGTCTCTCTTGTAAATGAGTCCTCAAGGCTCAATTGGATTTACCTGTCTAAATAAAGGTTGAATGAATAAATCTAGACCAGACAGGATTCATTAAAGAAAGACAGATCAGAGACAATATTAGGAGGACATTACATGTGATCAACCATATTAAAAGGAAAGACAAACAAGCAGTTATATTAGGCATAGAACAGTTTGTACAAATAAGTAATCACAAATCAGAATGATTAAATATAACTTGTGGGGTTCCAAAGGGATCAGTGTTGGGCCCAAAAATATTTAATTTGTATATAAATGACATATTCAAAGTATCAAACCTGCTAAAATACATTATATTTGCAGATGATACTAGCATTTTCGGCACTGGAGAAAACATACAACAACTCTCTGAGGTGGTAACAACAGAAAAAAAAAAAACCTAAAACATTGGTTCAAAAACAATAAATTATCACTAAATTTAGATAAAACAAAATTCATGATATTTAGAAACCACAATAAACCCGAAAACAATGCAATCAAAATAACTATTGACAGTGTTGAGTTAGAAAGAGTCCATGAAATCAAATTTCTAGGTGTTATATTGGATGATAAATTTTGCTGGAAACCACAGATTTGCAAAGTAAAATCTAAACTTGCCAAAAATGTTGCTCTTTTGAGGAGCGTAAGATTTGTTCTGGACTACAAATCTTTGTTTATTTTATATAATACTCTCATTGTACCATATCTGAGTTATTGTGTGGAAGTTTGGGGTAATACATACAAAACAAACTTACAGTCTCTGTGCACATTACAAAAAATGGAAATCAGACTATTACATAAAGTGGGATATTGGGAACTTGCGAATCCATTATTATTATTATTTTATTTTATTTTTTTCCCCTTGTCCTGTCCGGCATTGTGACAGAATTATTGTCTGAGTGTCAAAGTGATGCCCAACAGATTTACTTTCACAAGCAGAGCATTATGGCTGGCGTTATTGCTCCACTTGATATATAAATTAAATTTTATTAGAATATGCTTTGGGTTTGTTTCAGATGTAATGGACACGGGGAGGGAAAACAAAGAAGATAACAAAGCAGAAAAGTGAGAGAAGAGTTAAAATGCAAAGAAAGGAGATAGGAATAGAGAAGAGAGAGAGAGAGGGATAAAGAGAACACAAAACAACATCATTGAAGTCTGCCTCTTGACCTGAGGAAAGAGAAAAATACAACAACAAAAAAAACCCAGACAAAACCAAGAAACCACAACAACAAACAACTTATATAATGATAGTTATAACATCATTAGAAAGTATTTTATACAGTACATGGTAATACAATATACATTTGATGGCCACCACAACCCAACTGAGTGTGTATCTGATAAACACCTGAATCTAAACACCTGTGTGAGCATGCTTATCACTATAAGGTTTCTCCATAAAAATGACTAATAGTGGATGTGGGGACACATAAACCCGTGCCCACAGGACACGAAGGTAACACAGGGAAAACCGGAACCACAGACACACAGTGGCCCCCAAGCCCGGAACTCCGGTAGTCCCCTAACAAGGACACCCGCACCTCCCAGAGAGAGAAGCAAAGGGAAGCCCTGGGCAATCCCCAGCAAACACAATGTAGAAACCCCCAGGAGGCCGTAGCGACGAGTCAACAGGCCCCGCCGGCAACCCGCCCCTCCAGAGTTGATCCGGCCATGGACACCAAGTCCAGAGTCCCGAGGTCATACCACACCACAACAGAGGCCCGACAGAGCCAGGGCACCCAGGCCCCTGCAGGCAGCCACCAGGGTGGGCCCGCACACACTCCACCACCCAGCCCCAGCTGCTGAGAGCCACCAATGCACCGGCGGCAGGGGGGCCCACCACCGGAGGGGAGCACGACCCACCAAATGGGGTGGGCCAAAACTGGTCCAAGAGAGGGGGGCCACCCAAAACCCAACCTGAGACAAACAGGCACACAGAGACAGCCTGACAGAGCCTCTGTTGGGCCATCCACGCGCCCCACCTGCCCAACAGTGACTGCAAGCCGGCCCCAGACCGGGGGCCAGAGCAGCAGGAAGCAGCAGCCGAGGAAGGCCGGCCCATCGCACCAATGCATCCCTAAAGCCCCACACCACAGGCCCGGAGAAGACCCGGCATGCCACCCATGCACCCCCCCACCCCCCCACCCCACACACACAGCACCCCACACCATGAATGTCACATCAGGCCGACCAGCCAGCACTCCATTGAAGTGAAGCCATGCCCCCGACCGCCGCCACGCACTACCAACGACCACACACACACAACCACAGCCGACCTCCCGCCAGAACCTGGCAGCCACAACAGCCAAAGGGCTGGCCATCAGAACCAGGAACCCTGATCAAAGGATCCAAACAATCCATGGAGAACCGGAGCACCAGCCCCACCCCCAATCGCCCCCAAAGGCCCAGTACCCAACCACAGCCCAGACCCCAACCAGACAGCCCCCCCGCCCCCAAATGTAAGGCGGAGAATGAGGGTTTAAGAAAAGCTGGAAGACCCAACTCCTCCCTCTCCCCACTCAAATAAGATGTTGATGCTTGTTGTTATATAGTGCGTTTAAAATGGGGGGGGATGAGGTGGCAACTGGCACAGACCCACCCCTTCCCCAGAGAGCAGGCAGTGCCCATTCACCCCCCTCCCCCCAACCCTTGCCCAGAACCCTAAATGTCTACATGCTACATATGAGAGTGGGCACAGGTCCCGGAGGTGAGAATGATTACACATCCCACCCCCATATGCCACCGTGTGCCCACTTCAGACCCTATATATGCATGTGTCGTGAGAATGTTATATGCGAGTGTCTAGGTTGTTTGATAAAATTGGGGCCCAGGTCTCCACAAACCACGGAGATGGAGGATCCTCCCCGCAGCTCAGTAGTGCACCTGAACCCCAAGGCCCTGCTTGAGTGGTGGTGTGATGGAGTGGGTGGAGGAAGACGTCGGGATGGGGAGGAACAACTGAGGTGGCAATGCCCTCCCAGGGGGCCAGCTCCCCCACTGACCCCAATAGGCACCCCCATTCTCCGAGATCCACCAGGGGAGGAAGGTTCCAGTGCATCCATCCAGGAGCAGGAGGCAGCCGCACCACCAGGGACCCAGGCCACAGACCGGCACATAGCCCCGAGGACTGACCAGAACCCAGGCCAGCGACCCAAGCCCCCCCGAGATCGTCCAGACTCCTAACCCGATCCCCAGCTCAACACCCAGCCCCCCAACCAAAGAAGCCACCAAACTCCAGCAGCGACAATCAGCCAGAAGTGCCTGAACAGCCGCAGACAGTGCACCACAATGACTGAGAGCGCACCACCACCCCCACAAAAGGACCGACCAGTCCACCACAGCAACACCCACAATGAGAGCACCCCATGCAAGGGAGGGCCCACGACTAACACGCCCAGACACCCCCAGGCCAGCAGTGCAGAGCCACCCGAGCAAAAGCCCCCACACCCACAGGCCCCCACAGCCAAGACACCCAGCCAAGCACCAGACCACAGCCAGGTAGGAAGACACCCAGGCTGAGTCCACCCGTCCCCCCCCCCCATCTCCCCCCCTCCCCCACAGCAGAGGCCCCAAAGCCCACCAGAGCGCCAAGGGCCCTCAGGCCAGGGCTGGGCGCCGGCGCATGCACTGGCCCAAGACCCCGACAACATACCCGCCAAGACCCGAGACCCCCGGATCAAGCCGGGACCCCAGCCCGGAAGCGTCACTCCCCCAGAACCCCGAACCCGCGCCCACCCCAAACCCACCCAGGAGCAGCCAGGCCACCAGGCTAGCAACCTGCGCCTGCCGGCACAGACCGCCCAGAGGCCTGCATGCAGCTAGCAGATGTCAACGCCCAGAACCGCCAAAGCCATCTCCCCAGTTGTGCGCCATTGCCCTGGGCCCACGCCCGCCCCCCGAACCCCCCGCCCCCCCCCTCCCCCCCGACCCCCCCCCCCCCCCCCCCCCCCCCACCCACATCAACGACAATGCCCCACGGGATGAAATCAAAAGGGTTTACCCACCTCCACTATGGGTTGGAGCCAATTAAAGAAGCCCAGAGAGATTGTTCTGACGTGGAGGTACAGGCTATCTCAAGACTGATGTAATCTAACAAAAGCTCTTTATACTGTTTAATACTAAGAGTATTTTTATTTTTCCAGTTTATGAGTATAGTTTTTTTGCTATACATAAAGCAGTAAAAATCATGTGAATTGACTTTGTCTCCAAGGTAACATAATCTAAGTGACCCAATAAGCAAACTGACGGAGAGAGTGGAATATTACATCTCAGACACTTTGATAACTCTTCACATATCCGGCACCAAAACCTCTGAACAGGTGGACAGAACCAAAATGCGTGGATGTAATTGTCAAGAATATTGTCTGTGCACTGTGAGCAAACATTAGATGATGCGAAACCCATCCTGAACATCCGTTGACCTGTGTAGTGTACTCTAAGGTTTTTAATCATCTTAAAAGTTCTTAGACATATCTGAGACCAGAAGTTTTGGTCAAAGTTGACTGACAAGTCTGTCTCCCATTTTACAATGGGAAGGGATATTGATTGTTCTATGTCATATAGGCTTCGCCCTTTAAGGCTGTCGCTGATGGGTTTATCCCGTTATGCGCAGCATAAGCACTGAAAAATTTAGTCCACGCCCACCTACTGTGTGGGCCCCACCCGGTCCGTATAAATTACGTTAAGAACGGGAAATCGGCTCCCATTTTTTCTTCAGCGAGCTAAAAATAGCACTGTCAGAAGAACAAAGAAGGTAAATTGTGTAAATGACCAACCTTGTGAAGGATGCTTGGCCCGGCAGTCGACCTCCGGTTGTCCGGTGAGTTCTCCTCCCCGAGGAGAAGATGACGAGCAGTCTTATTCCAAGGTAAGCGCCGGGGAATATTTCCCAGTGACAGGTCACTACACGCTGGACAACGCCATCTTGTATTTTTTTTTCCTCTTATCGCCGACCCTCGGGGCGAACCGGATGGTTCCTCCGGGACAAGGCGTGCTCAGCTGCAGCCCCCGCTGCTCATTCCCTCCTGGGGAGCGTAGTGTCGGTGGGGGGGGGGCTGAGTGAATGCTCACCCCATCCCACCTCGTTTCGCATTGGCGATCACACCGCTCCCGGCCGACAGCGCCCTCACGGTTGCCCGGCGGAACCCAGGAGGAGACTGACATGAAGGGACCCCTTTTTTCTACGTCCCACGCCTTTTCCCGCCAGTTCGGATGATCCGGCGGGAAGGTTGTTTCACTGGGCTCCACTCTGGCTCACCGTCTTGATCCATACGGCCTCGTGTTCCAACAGGACGTTCGACGGGCGAGGCCACAGACGGTTCTTTCCTGGTAGATTGGGGGAGTCGGTCCCCAGTCCGCACCCATCACCAGAGTTGAGGGATTCACCGAGCGGGGCTATTCCTCGGTAACCCCCCTGGAGCCAAGCCTCGCGGAAGCTTTCGGAGCGAAGCTGCCTAGGTCGGAGCAGCGTCCCGTCCCTCCGGAGGAACCCGAACCAGACGGTGACCACGCTCTCCAATCGAGCCCACCAATGTGTTTTTCAGG
This sequence comes from Nematolebias whitei, assembly GCF_014905685.2. Taxonomy (NCBI): domain Eukaryota; kingdom Metazoa; phylum Chordata; class Actinopteri; order Cyprinodontiformes; family Rivulidae; genus Nematolebias; species Nematolebias whitei. Next base: position 94,810,143 of record NC_056498.1, read on the forward strand.
CAGCCGCAGCTAGCAACAAGGTGGCGCTGCTAGCATTTAAGCATGTCGAAGAGGCTGGAGGCCGCAGACCTGCCGGAGGAGACAAAGAACTCCCTGTGTAAGTCGGCAGACGCCATCCTCAACATGTGCGCCGCTTCCACGGTTTGCCTGTCGAGGATTGCAGCGTGGATGATGGTAATCCAACGTTCCACCTGGCTTTGTCACTCTCCCTCGCTGCCGGAAAAGCTGCACAAGGATTTGATGGAGGCCCCCATCACGCCAGACGCGTCGTTCGGAAGCAGCTTAAAAACCATGCTGGCGAATTCGAAGCAGTCAGAGGAGATGTCGGAAGCTGTGCGCCATCTCATCAAGCCGCGCGGCTCATCCTGCCCCCCGGCCCGCTGGAGAGATCGTCGCGAGCAGAGGCAGAAACATCGGCGCTCCACGGCAGCAGCAGCTTCGTCTCGCTCAGCTCCACCACCAGCCCCGCCCGTCAGAGACCACCCCCCCCCCCTCCTTCCGGCAACCTGCACTTCAGCGTTTTTCCCCAGAGATCGCCTGCAGACGGCGCTCGAGGCAAACAAATCGCAGAGCTCACGGGGGAGAAGTTTTAAAAATGACGGTCTGCGGAGGATGTGTGTATAAATGACACAGGAGTTGAAATAAATGTTTTTTCAATGATCAAAGTGCCTGTTTTTAGCCAGTCTGTAAGCTCGGATGAGCTCACAGCCGCTGCACACACATCCCTCCACATATAAAGAGCTGGTGTCCTTAAATAAAGGTCTTTTAAACCCACCGCTGCTCCAACAGACCCGAGACGCTCACTACGGTAAGCGAAATAACTCGTTATCAATCAGACCCGCACGATCACCACCCAAGCGGTGTTAAACGCGCACCCGAGCGAGGCAAGCAGCCTCCATCCAAACGGTGCTGTGTTGATGATGCACGCACAGCTGCCCGGCGCTCACCGGCTCACATCGGTATAAATGTGGGGCCGCAGGCCGGGTCCGGTGGAGGTCCCCGCTCTCAGCGAAAACAACACACGCCTCACCTGAGCAAACGCGAGCGGCCGTCATCCACCGCGTCTCAGCGATCAGCAGCTCACGGAGGCATAAGCGTGAGACAGCTGAACGAACCCGGCGACGAGCCCCGCCCCCAGCGAGAGCGGCGCGCGTCCCTCCAGAGAAAACGTGCGCTCCCGCGAGGCTCACAACCTTCACTTCGACAGCACGGCGTTGATGAAGTCACGCCCTCCGCCTCTCAACGTTCGCACAGCGACGTTAAACGTGCAGCCTCACGACGTCATCAGCTGGCACACGCTTCGCCTCGGCACACACCGCCCCGCCCAGACATGAAGGTTGGTCCGCGATCCAGACACAGCGCACGGGCGCGTGCAGAACAGCCCTTTCGAGGAAGCCTCGCCTTGGGTCACGCGGAAAACATTTCCGCGACGCATGACGGCGGCGGATTGGATGACATCCGTTCAGAACACGGCGCATCATTTAAACGCACGTCCACTCCACGAACGTTACGCAGAGTGGCTAAAAACCTGCTCGCCAGACAGATGGATGGACAGAGTGTTATGCAAGGGTTACACGCTGCAATTTGTAACCTGACCCCCTCCGTTCGGAGGAGTTATGGAGACGGTCCTGTCATCACCAGACCAAATCTCAGCCTTAAATGCAGAAGTTAGGAGCTTCTGATAAAAGGCGTAATCTCAAGAGTTCCCAACGGAGAGGAAAACATAGGGTTTTACTCACGCTACTTCCTGGTCCCCAAAAGGACCGGAGGGATGAGATCGATTCTGGATCTGTCAGCTTTCAACAAAGCGATCATGAACAGACCGTTTCACATGTTGACAAACAGACAGCTGTTGGACAACATCCAGAGAAACGACTGGTTTGTTTCCATCGATCTAAAAGATGCTTATTTTCACATACCGATCATCCCAAAACACAGGAAATTTCTGCGTTTCGCCTTTCAGGGGATGAAGTATCAGTACAACAGGCTGCCTTTTCGGGTATTCCCTCGCGCCTCGTACGTTCTCAAAGTGTGTGGAGACAGCCCTGCATCCACTGCACAGAGCAGGGATGAGAGTTTTGTTTTACCTGGACGACCTGTTGCTCCTGTCACACTCCAGACAGGAAGCGCTGATGCAGGCTCAGGTGTTGGCATCACACCTGTTAAACCTGGGCTTCGCCATAATTGGAAGAAAAGCTCGATTTTCCCGGCCCAGACAATTGTTTATCTGGGAGTGGAATTAAATTCAATTACCATGAAGGCTCGCTTATCACAAACGAGAATCGACACTTTAAAAAGTCAACTCCGCCACGTAAGACCTGGCAAAGTGATAACAGCCGTCACCGTCATGAAGCTGTTGGGAATGATGTCATCAGCTCACACAGTGGTTCCGCTGGGTTTGTTACACATGAGACGCCTCTAGAGGTGGTTTGCGCGTCTGCGTGTGGATCCAGTAAAACACAAAAGACGAATGATCACTGTCCCTTCCTCTACCCTGGTTCTGTCAGAGGGAGTTCCCGTCAGCAGACCCACGTCACACGTGTCAGTCTTCACGGACGCGTCGCTGTCAGGCTGGGGGGGGGGGCATGCCTATCTCAAGCAGTAGGGGCGCTGTGGCCCCACCACACATCAGCCCACATCAATGTTTTGGAGTGTCGCACAGTGCTGAATGTGATTCAACACTTGCTCCCGTGCTACAGAATCAACACGTGTTGATTCACACAGACAACATGGTGACTGCTGCATACATAAACCGCCAGGGGGGTGTGCGTTCAGCCCAGATGTTACACATTGCGCGAAAGCTACTGTGTTGGGCTCACCCAACCTGCTCTCCATCAGAGCGGTTTACATATCCAGTGTTCTGAACAAAGGGGCAGATGTGATGTCCAGGGGCGGCTCACGTCACGCGGACTGGACCCTCCATCCAGACCTGATGTTTCAGACGTGGCAGAAGTTTGGCAAAGCAGCTGTGGACCTGTTTGCGACGCAAGAGAACGCTCAGTGTCAACTATGGTTTTCCCTGAGCCCGCGAGACGATCCACCGCTGGGGGTGGATGCATTTGCTCACAGCCCGTGGTCCAAAACGCTTCTGTACGCGTTTCCCCCACCTCCTCTGATTTTACGGTTCCTGAACCGAGTTCAGGAGGAGGGATTGACAGCTCTCCTGGTGGCTCCCGAGCGCGTGAACGCACCATGGTTCCCAGTCCTGCAACGTCTGTTGTCGGGTCGTCCGTGGAAACTGCCGTGGAGGGAAGATGCTCTCCTTCAAGCAGGAAGAGCGATCAGGAGTTACCCAGAAATAGGTCAGCACCTGTGGGTCTGACCGCTGAGCGGTCCCACTTAGAGAGGATGGGTCTCCCTCAGGACTCAGTGTGCACAATTCAAGATTCACGTGCTGCATCTACCACAGCTTTGTACACATCAAAGGGGACGGCTTTTCAGCGCTGGTGCACAGAGAAAGGTTTAGAGGCCACCTCATGCCCATTAGGTGGCGTGTTGTTTTTTCTACAACAGCTGATGGATAGGAAGTTGGCATTCAGTACGTTTAAAACGTACGTTGCAGTCATCTTTTCCTGCCACGAAGGGTTCGAAGACAGAACAGCTTTTAATCACCCGCTGATGAAGCGTTTTTCTAAAATGTGTACAGAGACGCAGACCTGCTTCACACCCACTTGCTCCACAGTGGGATTTAACGCTGGTCCTGCGAGCCCTGATCAAAGCTCCATTTGAGCCTCTGGATCAGGTTTTTCACTTAAATTCTTGTCTCTTAAAACAGCCCTGCTGCTGGCTTTAACACCCGCTAAGAGGGTAAGTAATTTATCTGCCCTCTCTGTTGCTCCGTCATGTCTTAGAATTCAGGCTGACGGGCAGCTCAACTGTTTTAAGACCAACCCAGCTTTTATGCCTAAAACATCACGAGCTCTTTTAAATCAAGAGCGATATCGTTGGAGGGGTTCTCTTTGATACCCAAGTACGTAATATTCCCTGACTGCAGTTGTGTAGTTAGTGAATTGTTGAAATAGCAATTAATTGGTAGAACTGTGGATTCTATCCAGTTTATAGAGTAATCTGAAACTCTTGAAAAGGAGTTTATCAATCCAATAACCTGAGAGAGGGAAGTTTGTGAATGCTGGAGGAAGAGCAACACACCATCCGCATATAGACTGATTTTGTGCTCTATGTTATTGCATTTTATGCCTTTAATATCTGTAGTTTGCCTGATTGCTGCGGCTAGCGGTTCAATGAAAACAGCAAACAGTGAGGGAGAGAGTGGACATCCCTGCCTTGTGCCCCTTTGCAGAAGAAAGCTAGCAGATATTTGATTATTTGGCCTAATGCATGCTGATGGGGAAGTGGATAATATTTTTTACCAGTTTATGAAATAATTTCCAAAACCAAATTTATGCAAGGCTACAAATAAAAATTTCCAGTTAACTCTATCAAAAGCTTTTTCTGCATCTAGAGAGAATATTACAGTTTCAATATTTTTACTGTAAGAATAATCAATTAAATTAAATAATCTGCGTGAATTTGTGGATAAATGCCTCCCTTTTATAAAACCAGTTTGGTCAGGATGTATTATGAGAGGAGTTATCTTTTCCAATCTTTTTGAGAGGAATTTACAAATTATTTTAAGATCAACATTGATAAGGGATATGAGACGATAACTGGTAGGTAATACAGGGTCTTTGCCTGGTTTTAACAGGAGACTAATATTGGCTGAGTTTATATTTTCTGGAAGTCTGTTATTTTTTTCAGTTTCCTGTAGCATTCTGTGAAATAGTGGTGCCAGGATATTCCAAAATTCTTTGTAGAACTCTGCTGAAAATCCATCTGGACCTGGAACTTTTTTATTGGACATGCTTTTGAGGGCTTCCTGGAGTTCCACTGGTGTCAGTGGTGAGTCCAGCTCCATTGATGGACTAACTGATAATTTAAGAAGTGTTATTTTATCCAGGAATTGATCAATTTCATTATCTGATGGGTTTATCTGGGGTGAGTATAAAGCTTTATAAAAATCTCTGAAAATGCTGTTTATTCTTTCAGGATCATAAACTGCATTCCCAGTCAAGTCTTTAACACCATGAATAGTTATTTTTTTCCTTATTTATTTTAAGCTGTTTTGCTAGAAAACTACCTGATATATTGTTCTGCTCAAAATTATCTATTCTGAGTCTTTGTATTAAGAATTTAGGGTTATTTTTGTTAATAAGTTCATTTAGTTCTAATTTTGCTTTACACATTTTCTCCATCATGTCTTAATCTTGGGAGGCTTCTAACAATTTAATGGTTTCTTCTAATTCCTGAATATATTTATTTTCTTTTTTCTTCTTATGTGATGAGAATGAGATTATTTTACCTCTCATCACTGCTTTCCCTGCCTCCCAGAGAACAGATGCTGATGTTCCAGGCAAGTCATTATACTCCAGATAAGAAGCCCACTCTTCTGTAAAATATTTGATAAAATCTTCATCTTCAAGCAATGATATATTAAATCTCCAGTTTATACTTTTTGGGACTTCTTTTCTGTTTGCTAGATTTAAACAGACAGGAGCATGATCACTGACAGCTATAGGGTGTATCTCAGTGTTCGAGATGTCCGTCAACAACGAGCTGCTGACTAAAAAATAATCCAGACGAGAGTAAGAGTGATAGACAGGTGAGAAGAAAGTATACTCCCTACGGTTCGGGTGAAGAGATCTCTATGCATCGCAAAGTCCGTAATCACTCATGTACTGTTTAACTATATTTATGGACTGCCAACTGCGCTGAGTTCCTGCTCTAGTACATCTGTCTAATTCTTCATTTAGACCAATGTTGAGGTCACCTCCAAGTATAAGTGAGCAATCCAAGTGATCAGACAGTGCTGAGAAGAAAAATCATGAAAAAAAGAGATGTCATCAACATTTGGGGTACATATGCTGACAATACACAGCTTGTAGTTATTTATACAAAGTTTTATTATTAAATATCTACCCTCTGGGTCTGTAACTGTGTCTAGTACTGTAAAATTAAAATTTTTGTGTATTAATATTGCCACTCCCCTTTGTCTTGAGTTTTAGCAGGCACAAAACACATCAGGAAACTCAGGTGATTTAAGATCATTTGCAGTTGTAATAGATTTATGAGTCTCTTGTAAAAAGACAACATCTGCCTGTAGTCTTTTAAGCTGGTTTAAAATTCCTAAACTTTTTTGCTGAGTACTGGTTCCATTGACATTCCAAGTCACAAACATTAATGTGCCCATAGTTGTGCGTGAGTAGCTAAAGTTGACCAGTGCATGTCACCATAGAGACAAACAGATCCAACTAAAATCAGAGTTATTGCTTGACATTGCCTGTTTAGATGTTTAGAAACACACAGTGATGTTTGAAGTGGAAAGATACAAGAATATTGAGTAGAAGCTGGGTGTGAGAGAAGTTGAAAGATATAAAGTTCTCTGGTGTGTGTGCGAGTGTGTGTGCGAGTGTGTGTGCGAGTGTGTGTGCGTGTGTGTGTGTTTTGGTGTGCTTGTGTGTAAATGTTTCTTGGGTGGTAAAGAAGAGAAAAAGACTGATGAAGTGATGTGGTAACAGATAAACGTAAAAGAGAAAATAGTAAAAATAAATAAAAAGGAAAAGAAAGGAAAAAACAAACAAACAAACAAGAAAAGGAATAGCTTTGACACTGTTCACCACGACCAGTGCAGACACCTTACCGAGCTGTGCTTTACATTTTATTTACAAATGCCAGTTAATTTACATCCAGTGTTACAAGTGTTAAACCAGGACTGTTCAACTAAACTGCCCAGGGGGCCACAGTTGCTGAAAGCCAAGCGCTCAGAGGTCAGATATCCACTAGTTCTTATCATTAAGTTACATTGTTTTATAGTTAAAACTCTGGTTTTGTTTTAAGAGTGAACCCATTGGTGGACCGAACTTGGCTCACCTGTGGGCCTGACTTGGCCCGCGGGCCATCAGTTGAACAGCCCTGCTTCAAACCAACCTGTTGTTCCTTTTAATAAAGCCACGGAGTGACGTCCCATTCCCTGAACAACTGACCATTAATATAAAGTTTATCTACAGCCACCATAGCTCTGATGCCCTCAGACATGTATTTCTTCCTGATTGGAAACAAAACTCGCCTCAGATCGAGGATCTCTTTAGGAAATTGATTGTTTACACTGAAGTCCGTCCCAAGCAGCTCTCTGCCCCGACCTCTGACCTGCTCTTTTTGTTTATAGTGTTCAAATTTAGCCATAATTGGTCGAGGTCGCTTGTTATCGGGCTTCTTACCTCTGAGCTGGTGAACGCGATGGAAAGTGATGTTTTTTACCGTCTCACTTGGGAGCTTCAGCTGATGTTGGATAAACTCACGGATCGTAACTTCGGCATCCTCCTCTGCTCGTTCTGGGATCCCTGAGAAGACAAGATTCTCCAGCATGCTCCAAGCTTGAATATCCAGGATGGACTCCTTCATTTTCCTGTTCTCTCCGGACAGCTGCAACATCTTCTCGGTGAGTTCTTTGACATTACCCCTCAGAGTTTGGTTCTCTGCAGCGAGCGACATCACCTGAGCTTGGCTGAACTCCAGAGACTCCCTCAGTGCTTGAAACTCCTTGTGGAGAACCTCCACCAGGGCCAGCCGGGCATCTAAGCTGGTTAGCTTGTCTATAGAGCCCAGGACATCAGTGAAACTTTTGGTGGACGTGCTGGTTGAGCTCTAATGCGTGCGCTTAGGAGTTGGTGTGGCCATGGATGCGGTGTTTTTTTTTGTGGTTTACATCACAATGTTTTCAAAACACTCGTCCACGTAACTCTCCATTCTGTCCAAGGTTTCCTCGTCCAGTTTTGGTTTATTGAAACAATATGCAGAGGTTATTATTAACAATATTTATTATGCTTGATTGTAATATATTGGCTTGTTTTACCTGAGTTGAATCGTTTTGTTTAGCAGTATCCTGCCATGTTACTTACGCAGCACAGCTCTCACGTGACCTCAGCAGCTCATCACCAGGTGCACCTGGTAAATATCTTTCTTAAATCATACCAGTCAAAACCTAATACTAAATTAACATCAAAATTATATTTAGAATTACAAAACCTCGAGGGAGTAGATACATTATATATCAAGGATAAATGGGAGGAGGAAGGTAACAACAAGATTCAAATTGATGATTGGTCAAATATTTCAAATAACTATTGGAAATGTATGTTTTCATTGACATAGAAGGAATTTGCTTGGAAGAATGTTACAGGTTTCTTTAAAACAGCAGCCCAGAGGGGAACAAATGCAGACAATTCATGCTGGAGGTCATGTGGGTCAAAACAGGCCGAACATTATCATATTTTTTGGAGCTGCCCTAAATAATTTTCTTACTGGAGTAAAATCAAGCAAAGTATCAATAATGTTATTGGGACCAATATCCCCTTAAAGTTAGAAAAAATGTTTCTGGGCAAATGACTAGGCAATACTAAA
>NC_056498.1:94818699-94821690 GCF_014905685.2 Nematolebias whitei
AAGGTCTGTTACAGAGTAATTATTCATTTTTCTTGATCTTCTGTCTGAGACACCAGTGTAAGTTGGTCAAAGGTCAAGTTTCGGTCAACTGCAAGTTTACTGGAAAAGAAATGTCATGTTTAACTTTTACAGAAAGATATTAGAGAATTGACTCCACGAAGTCTCGGTTCTTCATAACATCTTCTGTCTGTTCTTAAACAATCTAATCTTTTTCCCTTGACTTTTAATAACCTCTTACATCACTAAAACACACCCCTGTTTGGTCGATCGACCAATCAGGAAGTTCTCAAATGAACCGGAAGTGACCTCTTTAAAAGGTGCAACACTTCCTAGTTCACGGTAGAACGCTGAGAGAATGCTGTGAGTTAGTTCCGAGAGCAGCAGAGTTCAGGAAACCGAACAGAAGAACGCTGGGAGAACGCTGTGAGAGTGTGGGAGTATGCTGGAATAGAGAATCCAGTGTGCGGAGAGAGAATGCAGAGTTCAGAATGCTGGAGAACCACAGCAACTAAGCTGAATGAGAGAAGTTCAGAGGAACTATGAAATGTCTGTTCTGGGATGATCTCACGACTCCGAACGGTTCCCTACTATCCTTACGGAGACGCTGGAAAGTGTTTGAAGAGAACTCTACGCCGAGGCCGAACTATCGTCTGCAAAGGTAAAAGAGTCGATCTTCAACCGCAAAGTGTACCGTTGGTTAAGCTGGTCCAAAGGAGCGTGTTGTTCTGGTTATAACAGACAAATTCCCTCACCCATCTCTCTCAAGATAAACTTCAATTTCCATCTTTAAACTCTTCTATCTTGCTAGTAATTAATCCAGATATTTTCAGAAATGTCTGTTGTAATGCTTGAGGTGGGGAAATCATGGCCGTATGGTTTCCTCCTTGTAAAACTTGCTAATTAATTATGTTGTTGTTGAAATCAATTTGCCAAATTAATGTAAATGTTTGATGTTAAACTTTGATTCTGTTAATAAATGACCGCATTCATTTGATGGGTCAAAGAAAATTAACGTCTCACGTTACATTTAATAATTCAATGCACAATATTATTCAGTCCAGAAAAATGAATGAATCCGTTTAATTTATGAATATATCACAGATATATGTTCCTCTACAAAATGCCTGCGAGAACAGATGTGTTTTAAGCAGGGATTTGAAGTGAGGAAGAGAGGTAGCCTGCCTGATGTTGGGGGGCAGGTTGTTCCAGAGTTTGGGGCCCATGACTGAAAAAGCCCGATCTCCTCTGAGCTTCAGTCTGTGGTGATATATCCCCTAGTGGTGTGTCTCTGTCCTGTTTCCTCTCATGTGATTTCCCTTTTCCCACACCTGTGAGCCTGACAGGTGTTTTGTCCTCATCAGTGTTTGTATATAAGTCTGTGTCGTAGTGTTATTCCTGGTCTGGGCATCATCTTGTATTCTCCTGGTAATCCTCCTGAGTCCCTAGTGTTTTCCTGAGTGCCTCCTTGTGATTTTCTACATGTAAGTTTTGCTGCCTCGACAGCCATTTATTTTTGTGTTATTAAAAGTGTCTTCTTATTTTACCACCGAGTCTACCGAGTCCTGCCTGCATCCTTGGGTTCTACCTTTAAAAACCAACCATCACGACAGTATGCCCAGACCAGAACGAGAACCCAGCAGGCGGATGACTTGGGCTGAATACCGGGCCCAAGAAGCAGCTCAGACGACCCGGTGGGAGCAGGCACGGATGGAGGAGCCAGTCATCAGATGGGGCGGGTTCTGCACCGAACCCGTCCAGAGACAAGGTCACCTCAGCCCGGAGGTTGAGATCCTGCCGTCAACCTCTTCTAGTGGAGGAAGAGGAAATGAAATCACAGCTCCGGGGGAGCCGCCTGGCTTTTAAACTAGCTTCTTCCTCCACCCTGCCACCCTGCTCGCTGCACCTGCTGTGGTCTTCGGAGGACGACGCTGAGCTGGAGGATGAACTCTGGTGCGCTCCTGTCCTCAGCTCATGCCCTCACCGCAGGAGGAATAAGCGGCAAAGATGGGTTGGAACCACCGATCTCCAGCTCCACCCTTCAACCTGCTCTCCCGCTGCGCAGCCTAAAGCACCGGGGAGAATTTCAAAGGGGAAGGAGCAGTCAATCCCCCTCTCATCAGTGGAGCAGACGAAGGGGGGGCAACCGAAAAGAAAGCCCATTCAGCTTCTTCCCAAGTCCTCTGTTAAATCCCTTCAGGACCAGTCGTCCTTCTCAGATAAGTCATCTCCTGAATCTATTGCTTTAAATGACACACTACAAAATCTGCTTTCTTCCGCTAAACTGAACCCGAACTATCAGAGCACTATTTATTCCCTAGCGGAAGAATTATTACTGTCTCAGCCTGAAATAACGCAGATCCCAGAGTTCCATCAATTACAAATTAACATAAGGACTTTCACAGAACAGTTTAAACACCATTCTCTCGCCAGCCATACTGTGCCACAGCAGAACCCACCTCCTTCCAATGTTTCGGTGGGGGCTGGTCCCAAAGCCCAATTCTCCAGTGCTTCAGTGGGGGTGGGACCCGACATCCCACCTCCTTCCTATGTTTTGGTGGGGGCTGGTCCCAAAGCCCAATTCTCCAGTGCTTCAGTGGGGGTAGGACCCGACGCCCCACCTCCTTCCTATGCTTCGGTGGGGGCTGGCTCTAATGCCCCATCTTCCTGTGCCTCTGTGGGGACTGGTTCTAACACCCCATCTATTGGGATCTCTATAATGGTGGGTCCTGACACCTCATATCGCCCCAAGCCTCCAGTGGGCCCCAAGCCTCCAGTGGGCCCCAAACCTCCAGTGGGCCCCAAGCCTCCAGTGGGCCCCAAGCCTCCAGTGGGCCCCAAGCCTCCAGTGGGCCCCAAGCTCCCAGTGGGTCCCAAGCCTCCAGTGGGTCCGGCTCCATCACCTACTGTTGCAGCCCCGTCTCTGGTATCCATTCCTGGTTCTCCTGCTGCAGTCCCGTCTCTGGTTCCTGGTTCTCCTGCTGCAGTCCTGTC
>NC_056498.1:94821700-94826497 GCF_014905685.2 Nematolebias whitei
GCTGCAGTCCCGTCTCTGGTTCCTGGTTCTCCTGCTGCAGTCCTGTCTCTGGTTCCTGGTTCTCCTGCTGCAGTCCTGTCTCTGGTTCCTAGTTTTCCTGCTGCAGTCCTGTCTCTGGTTCCTGGTTGTCCTGCTGCAGTCCTGTCTCTGGTCCCCGTTCCTGGTTCTCCTGCTGCAGTCTTGTCTCTGGTCCCCGTTCCCGGTTCTCCTGCTACAGTCCTGACTCTGGTCCCCGTTCCTAGTTCTCCTACTGCAGTCCTGACTCCACCACCACCTGCTGCAGCTCTGGTTCCTGTCCCTGACTCCTTAGCAGCAGCTCTGAACCAATTTCCTGATGCAGCCCCAGTCTCTGATTCTCCTGCTGCAGCTCCTGAGGTTTCCACGCCTCAGCCTGATGGTCCCCTGTCTGCAGAGGATTCCATGACCAGACCTGAACCTGCCACAGAAGGGTCCGTGTCTCACCTTGAGGGGTCAACGCCACTTGGGTGCTCTACAGCATCTATAGTCCTGCTTCGACGTGGTGGACAGCCTCCAGGCTGCCTGCCTGACCGGCTTCGATGTGGTGGGCAACCTCCTGGCCGCTCACCTGAACTTTTTGTCTGTCTTTTATGTGTTGTGTGCCTGGTTTCCCTCTTGTGTTCCCTTGTGCCCTCCGTCCTGTTTTTGACCCCTCCTCCTACCCAAGTTTTTGGGACATCTGGAGACGTCCTTTAAGGAGGGGGTAATGTGGTGATAATGCCCCTAGTGGTGTGTCTCTGTCCTGTCTCTGTCCTGTTTCCTCTCATGTGATTTCCCTTTTCCCACACCTGTGAGCCTGACAGGTGTTTTGTGTTTTGTCCTCATCAGTGTTTGTATATAAGTCTGTGTCTTAGTGTTATTCCTGGTCTGGGCATCGTCTTGTATTCTCCTGGTAATCCTCCTGAGACCCTAGTGTTTTCCTGAGTGCCTCCTTGTGATTTTCTACATGTAAGTTTTGCTGCCTCGACAGCCGTTTATTTTTGTGTTATTAAAAGTGTCTTCTTATTTTACCACCGAGTCTACCGAGTCCTGCCTGCATCCTTGGGTTCTACCTTTAAAAACCAACCATCACTATACAGTCTTGCTTTTGGAACAGACAAAAGCAGCTGATCGGATGATCTCAGGGCCCGAGAGGGAACGTAAGGTTCCAGAAGCTCAGAGAGGTAAAGGGGTGCAAGGCCATTTAGGCATTTGAAGGCCAACAGAAGAATTTTAAAGACTATCCTCGTACGAACAGGGAGCCAGTGAAGGGAGGACAGAACTGGTGTAATATGTTCAAACCTACGAGTTCCAGTTAAAAGCCGAGCAGCAGCATTCTGGACAAGCTGAAGACGTGAGATGGAGGCCTGGCTGATCCCAGCATATAAGTGCGTCGCAATAGTCCAATCGGGTCGTGACAAAGGCGTGGACTAGTTTCTCAAGGTCGGGTCTGGACAACACTGGCTTGAACTTAGCTACCTGTCTGAGTTGGAAGAAGCTTTTCTGTAGAACAGAGTTGATTTGTTTGTCAAACTTGAAGTCAGAGTCTAAAACCATCCTGAGATTTTTACCAGACTGCTTCAGATATGGCTGAAGAGAGTCCAGGTTGACAGGATCAGTGGTGGCAGTTGAGCTAGGGCTAAAAACAATGACTTCAGTCTTGTCATTGTTAAAGCTTAAGAAATTTGAAGCCATCCAGGCCTTAATGTCGTCCAGACATTTTAACAGAGGGTGAATGGAGCAAACACTTGCTGGTTTCACAGGCAGGTAGATCTGGCAGTCATCAGCATAGCAATGGAATGAAAGACCATGTTTCCTCAGGATGGACCCCAGTGGGAGCAAATAAAGTGAGAACAGAAGGGGTCCAAGAATCGAACCCTGTGGGACCCCACAAGAAAGAGGTAATGAGGCGGATATATTATTACCAACCTTGACACAGAAACTCCTGCCACTCAGGTATGAGCGGAACCATTCTAATGCAGCACCTGTGATCCCAACCCACTGTTCCAGCCATGATATAAGGATACTGTGGTCAACAGTATCAAAAGCAGCAGTAAAGTCCAAGAGCATAAGTACCACAAATTGACCAGAATCGTTTGATGTCATAATGTCGTTACAAACCCTTACTAATGCTGTTTCAGTGCTGTGGAGTTGCTTAAAACCAGAATGAAAAATTTCAAAGATTCTGTTCTCATTCAAAAACTTGTTTAATTGAATGAAAACTATTTTCTCTAGGATTTTGGATAGGAAGGGAAGTTTTGAGATTGGTCTGAAATTTGAGCAAGTCGAAGGGTCAAGTCCAGGTTTCTTAATTAACGGATGAACTACTGCATGTTTGAAAACATCGGGAATCACACTTGTCACAATACTACTATTTATAATAGTAAGAACAGAGGCTCCAATCGTGGGTAGAACTTGTTTGAAAAACGACGCAGGAATGGGGTCAGCGGGGGAACCGGAGGGTTTCATCTGACCAACGACTTTGTTTAGAAATGGGAGTGAAAAGGAGTAAAAAGGAGCATGTTTGTTTACAAAATAAATTAAACTATTATGAAAATATTCCAAGCAAAATTCACGTCGTCAGTTAATAGAGTATGATGCCAGTCAAATTGAGATAAATCCCAGAGAAACGACTGTTCACAAAAATGTTTCAAATCCCTTTTTTGAATTAATCTGGGCTTAGGATGTAGAAGTTTAATGTCTCTGAGAACCGCTATTACACAATGACCACTTAGAACGTCGGCAAAAACACCTATTTTGGGGAATTTGTGAGGCATATTAATTAGAAATAGGTCTAAGATGGAAGAATTTTCAGGACAGTTTTTGTTCCGTCTGGTGGGAGAATCAATGAGTTGGGTCAGATTAAGTGACAGGCAAGATTCCTTGAATTTATCACAGAGGGAGGCCGACTTTTCCCAGTTGAAATTAAAATCGCCGGCAAGTTAAACCTCTTTGAATTGTAAATTAGCTGGGAAGTCTGTCAGGGCGAACAGAACTTCAGGTGTTGCTGAGGGAGGGTGGTAACAACCTACTACAGATAAGATCTAGCTTCTATTCAAAGTGATTCAATTAAATTCAATTCAGTTTATTTATATAGCGCCAAATCACAACAAATTTGTCTCAGGGCACTTTACAGAAACATTCACATACATAAAATGCCAATTAGTAAAGTTCTCTATGTTTACAGCTAAGGCCTCAAATTGGTTTGGGATTGTTTTAGCTGACACAAGACTAGAATCCAGGGTTTCTCTGATGTAAATAGTGACCACACCCTCCAATTTTTTACAATCACAGAGATAGATATTAAATCCATCGATTGCCAGGCCATTATTCAAGACTGATTTGTTAAGCCAGGATTCAAAGATGAAGATTACATCAGCCCCAGAGGAACGGACCAGAGGTTTCAAAGTGTCAAGTTTTTTCAAAAGACTATGTGCGTTTACATGCAGAAAATGAAGTCTTGACATGTTTTTAAAATCATATGGTGTGCTGCAATGAGTGGGGAGTCAAGGGTTGGGCTGGATCCCTGAGACTAGTAACAATTTTATCAGACATTTTCTTGTGTTTTTATGACAGATGTGTAATTACAGGAGTTAAGAGTGTGATAATTATCCCCCATAATTGAACCATGAGAAAACTTTAAAAAATACATTATTACCCAGAACCCAGAAACAGTGAACTTTGCAGGGAGAGGAAGATCCAGATGTGTTAACAAGGTTCGGTGACTCCAGCTAGTCAGAGATCTGAAAATGATGGGAAGATTTTGACTGGTGAAGAAAAGTCTCAGACCAGACAGCTTCATAGATCAAGTGGGCCAATGGGTCTGACGTTGTGGTCCAACTGGAGTTTGAATTGGACTGAGGGGAGCACCCGAATGAAGATGAAACTCTCAAGCTGCTCTCATGATGAACAGTTGCTGGGTCCAGTACCAACAGGCAGCTGATAATCCTGACTTGATTCAGATCAACAGAGGGCAACAGCGTGATTAAGTACCAAAACCTTCAGTTAACCCATTCTGAACCGGTGGACCCGCACGGTAGAGCTGGCATTTCTAACCCGAACCCGGAACCTGGCCCAGACTAACCCGGTTTAGGGCCAGGCGGTTTTACGACTCATACAGCACAACACAAATAAAACTAAATAAGAAATGTACAATATAGGGGCCCTCACATGCAGTAATGGAGTAGACGTGTTTTTGTAGAGCTCCATGTCACTACCTCAATTTCACAATTACTGCTCCAGAGCTCTTCATTTTTTTCCACTGGAACACCAGTAGATACTTGTTACATCAGTATATATACTGCAGTTTTGGTTGAGTTCATCATGCCAAAAAAAGGTGAAACCCAGTAGCCGATTTCTCAGGCTAGCACAGGTGTTAGCAACAAGGCTATTTTAGCAATCGTCAATAACCACAAAGATGAACTCTCTAAAGTTTACACTCTAGTGGATTCTCTCAAGAAGTCACTGGAAGGTCGCTTGGACTCCACTGAGGCTTGTTTAACAACATTGCAGAGAACACAGTGAGGCCCAGCACCGCTTAGACGACACAGATACGGCTCTTACCTTTACTGATGTCCATGTTACTGTCCATGTAGTGAGCTAGCTGTGGCTAACGGGATTCTCAAAGCAAAGATTAATGACTTGGAAGGATGCTCGCGCAGACAAAATATTCGGATCTTTGGCATCAAGGAGGGGAAAAAGGTGGCAGTCCTACAGAGTTTGTTTCTAAACTCATCTTGGAGCTGCTTGATCATGTAGTGAACCTGGTCTGACCCTTATCTGACCCTGATGACCTCAAAT
>NC_056498.1:94826597-94826890 GCF_014905685.2 Nematolebias whitei
GTTTCCTCCCACAGACCAAAAACATGCGTGTTAGGCTGATTGGTAACTCTCAATTGTCCCTAGGTGTGAGTGAGAGTGAATGGTTGTTTGTCTCGTTTGTCTCTATGTGTCCCTGTGATGGACTTGCGACCTGTCCAGGGTGTACCCTGCCCCTCGCACAGTGATTGCTGGACATGGGCACCAGCGACCCCCGTGACACAAAATGGAATAAATGGGTAAAGATAATGGATGGATGGATGGATATATGTATGTATGTATATATGTATGTATGTATATATATATATATATATATA
>NC_056498.1:94826990-94827848 GCF_014905685.2 Nematolebias whitei
TATATATATATATATATATATATATATATATATATATATGTATATATTTATATATTGGATATATATAAATAACCATGCAATCTTTATTTAGACAGGTAAATCCCATTGAGCCTCAAGGACTCATTTACAAGAGACCTGATTTCAACAAAGAATGATGAAAGCAATGAACACCAGCGACAACAATAGACAGCCAAAAAAAAAGGCATACAGATGTTTTTTTTAATTATTTTTACAAATAATATGGCAAAAAAGTAACAAAAACAGCTAGATTCGTATATATAGCTACAAAGTACATACATACATATATGTACATATACATACACACGCACATAAATGTTGATGTGCACCAGAACTTACTTGGTATTGCTAACAAACATTAACATTGGATGCTTAAAAAGTCACCTGTTATGTGTCAACGAATTGACAAACTGTTCCGCATCAGTTGGTGAGATGAAGGTTTTCACTGTGTCATTTAGAGACTTGCAGCTTGGCTGGAAAACACAGGGAGCACTTGGCCCCGGCATCCAGGATCTTTTTCCTCACAGTGTTTCAGCGCAGCCTGGTGCTACGCTGAGATCTCCGTCGTGTAGTCTGGGAATATGGAGACGCTCTGGCCATGGTATAGCAACGGGGCTTGCTGATGACTCAGCTGCAGGATATTCATCACACCGCGGTCGTTGTGCACTCTGGCAATGATGATCCATGGTCGTTCATTGGGAAGTGGCTTTGGTCTCAAGCCGCGATGTGCTCTATCTATTTTTACAGGCTTGGAAAAGTTGTCGTGATTGTAGTGAGTCACGTGGTACGTGCCACTAGTTGTATGACAAATATATGTGGTATATATTTATGCATACTTTT
>NC_056498.1:94827948-94831173 GCF_014905685.2 Nematolebias whitei
CTGTGGTGAGAATGGAACAGGTGGAAGAGAACTTGGAGAGGTGGAGACATGCACTTCAATTCACTTCAATTCAGTTTATTTATATAGCACCAAATCACAACAAAGTTGTCTCAGGGCACTTTAAAGAAACATTCACATACAGAAAAGCCAATTAGTAAAGTCCTCTATCTAAGGAGTCCAGCAGACAAGTTGAATCTTGGCTTCGTTGCAGTCTCTCATCCTGAGCAAGCACAATGGCAACAGTGGAAAGGAAAAACTCCCTTTTAAAAGGAAGAAACCTCCAGCAGAACCAGGCTCAGGACAAGCGGCCATCTGCTTTGACCGGCTGGTTGGAGAGGACAGGAAGGAGAGACAGACGAACACAGAATGGTAGGTCCAGATATAGGTCCAGGTGTATATGGAAGACAAAAAAAAAACACATACTAAGGATAGAAAAATAATTACAAATACAAAACAGGTTGAGTAGAGTAAGTAAAGACAGTAGCAGAGTAAAAATTGTGGTCAGTTTGTCCTCCAGCAGTCTAAGCCTACAGAAGCATGACTAAGGGACAGCTCAGGAAACCCAAACCGACCCTAACTATAGGATTTAGCAAAAAGGAAAGTCTTAAGCCTAGTTTTAAAACTGGATAATGTGTCAGTCTCACGGACAGAGATTGGAAGTTGGTTCCACAAGAGAGGAGCCTGATAACTGAAAGATCTGCCTCCCATTCTGTTTTTGTAAATTCTAGGAACTACAAGTAAACCTACAGCCTGAGAGCGAAGTGCTCTGTTAGGAAAATATGGAACAATAAGATCTGTAATATAAGATGGAGCCGGGTTGTTGAGAGCTTTGTAGGTTAGAAGTAAGGTTTTGAATACTATTCTGGATTTGACAGGGAGCCAATGGAGAGAAACTAAAACTGGAGAGATATGATCTCTCCTACTAACTCCGGTTAAGACTCTGGCAGCAGCATTTTGGATCAACTGAAGATATTTTAAAGACGTATTTGGACATCCAGATAATAAACCATTGCAATAGTCCAGTCTAGATGTGACAAATGAATGGACCAGTTTTTCTGCATCATTTTTAGATAAGATGTTTCTAATTTTAGCGATATTGTGCAGGTGGAAGAAGGCACTTCTAGTTACGTTTTTAATGTGGGGGGATAAAAGACATGTCCTGATCAAAAATAACACCAAGATTTTTAACATTAGAGCTGGAGGACAGATTAATGCCATCTAAGGAGGAAGAAAGACTGAAAAATTAATTCCTAAGGTGCTCAGGTCCAAAAACCATAACCTCAGTCTTGTCTGTGTTAAACAGGAGAAAAATAAGGGTCATCCAGGTGCTTATGTCTTTAAGACATGCTTGTAGTCTAAGTAGCTGATTGGATTCAATGGGTTTAACGGACAAATATAATTGTGTGTCATCTGCATAACAATGAAAATTTATCCCATGCTGTTTAATAACTTTACCTAATGGAAGCATATATAAAGTAAAGAGTATTGGC
Organism: Nematolebias whitei; assembly: GCF_014905685.2. Taxonomy (NCBI): domain Eukaryota; kingdom Metazoa; phylum Chordata; class Actinopteri; order Cyprinodontiformes; family Rivulidae; genus Nematolebias; species Nematolebias whitei. The sequence goes on from NC_056498.1 coordinate 94,829,439, forward strand.
CCAAGCACTGAGCCCTGAGGAACTCCATGACTAACTTTGGTGTATGAAGAAGATTTATTATTTACATTTACAAACTGTACTCTATCAGATAGATATGATTTAAACCATTTTAAAGCTGTTCCTGTGATCCCAATATCGTATTCAAGCCTCTGTAGTAAAATATTATGATCAACTGTATCAAATGCAGCACTGAGGTCTAACAGGACCAGTATAGACACAAGTCACAAGTCATTGTCTGAGGCCATGAGAATATCATTAGTGACTTTTACTAGTGCTGTTTCTGTGCTATGATAAGCTCAATATGATGATCAGTTATCAGTTAATTTAACATGGATTTAGAGGAAAGGAATCTGATGTTCAATAATCTACATTTAATGATTTTATGATTTTACTCTGGTAAACTAACTGTGTTTATTTTAATCAGATTTTTATGGTTTATATTTGTAGAGCTGATTTTTGGTTGATTTAATTTGAGCCGTGGGCGAGTTGACACTGTTTCAATGGGGTGTGGGTGGGGAACAGAGGAGAAGCAGCAGAGAGGTGTGGGTTGTCAATAATTTGGGGGATAAATAAAATCTGCCATATTTCTAAAAAGAAGAGCGGCTCCGTCCAAAGTGGGATGGATGCCATCTCTCTGCATCAGACCAGGTTTTACCCAGAAAGAACTCCAGTTATCTATGTAGCCCAAGTCGTTGTCAGAACACCACCTGGACACCCAGCGGTTAAACAACGACATATGGCTAAACATGTCATCGCTGTTCAGGTTGGGGAGGGGGCCGGAGAAAACTATGGAGTCCAACATGGTTTTAACAAAGTCACACACCAGAGCAACATTAATTTTAGTGACCTCCGATTGGCGTAACCGGGTGTCATTACCGCTGACGTGAATAACAATATTACCGTATTTAGCCTTAGTCAACATTTTCAAATAAGATTCTATGTCGCCCGCTCTGGCCCCCGGAATGCATTTGACTGTGGCCGCTAGAGTTCCGAAAGCCATGTTTCGGACTATGGAGCTGCCAATAACCAGGGTCTGCTTCTCAGCGGGTGTGTCACTAAGAAAAATCGATTCGAAACGTGAATGGGTCGGTGGTGAACTGGGGGTTTAGCATTAGCACTACGCTTGCTCCGGACCGTCACCGAGCCGGCCTGGGGTCCCGGCTGCTCGGGGTCTGCTGGAGGACCGCTAACGGGTTCTATGGTTCTGCGCTGTCTAAGGGGACCTGGGTAGCTACTGGTTTTTCTACAGTGTGGTGCCGAGCTTCCAGTTCAGACAGCCTCTCCTCCAAAGCTACCATAAGACTACATTTGTTACATGTATCATTACCACTAAAGGAGGCAGAGGAGTAACTAAACATCTGACACACGGAGCAAGTGAGAACAGAAGAAGCAGGGAGAGAAGCAGCAGCCATACTAAACTAACGCTAGCAAGAGCTAGCAGAGCCAGCAGAGCCAAATACACAAATAAAAACCGAGAAGTGTTGAAAGATAAAAGGTGTTTTAAGCACTATCCAACAGTAGAAAAACAACTGTACTAAGTGTGTTTGTGAACTAGAATGAAAAACAGTGCAAAAGACAGAAAAATCTGGAAAACAGAGACAACTCGAGCAAACAATTCACTCAAGCTACCAACAGACAAACAGGAAGTGACACAATACGTCTCACCACAAACGTGCAACGTCAGCCAGATTTTATTTATTTATTAACCTTTATTTAACCAAGCAAATCCCATTGA
>NC_056498.1:94831273-94851857 GCF_014905685.2 Nematolebias whitei
ATTATTTTATTTTTTTTTTTATTTTTTTTTTTTAAGGTATACACGACCTGCTGAGTTTAGGTTACTCAGGGTTTTCTATTGCTGTTATCCGGCAGATTCCACTTTCGATAGGGATATGCCGTTTATTTGTTACTACGGTAGGGATGACTTTTTGGGGAATTTTTGTGTGTGTGTGTGTGTGTGTGTGTGTGAAACTGCTTGTGTTAGCCACTGTTGTTACATCATTATATTAAATGCAGGATAATATTACTTCTAAGCCAGGCATGAGTCCTATTACTCTTGTCTCCTGGAACTGAAGCCTCTTATCCATAGGGCCTTTTGGGGCTCCTATGTAACCAGTTCAGGCCGATTGCATAGTTTCTCCTCCTATGTAACCAGTTCAGGCCGATTGCATAGTTTCTTCACAGTGCCTTCAGCGGTGGAACCAGCACGATTTTTGGGACCTACTTCTCTGGGGTCCCAGGTCTGGTTCTTGTTGGGTCCAGATGTGACATCAGCCAGTCAGTCAGTCAGGGGGAGGAGTCACTGGATCTTTCAGAAACTTTTTAAAACATTAATCCGCCATTTGCCATTTCTTGGACTGGAGTAGCGGCTGGACCTATTTTAAAGATTTTAAAAACAACAATGACAACACCGTGGCCTAATGCTGAAGTGCTGGCGTTTTTTTTTTTGTGCTTGCTGGCCGACGACAAAATTCAGAGCGAGCTAGATGGAGCTCCGCCAGTCTACCCGGGTCCTCTCCACCGGAGCGTCAGAGCCGGACAGGGCATCATCTCCTCAAGCTAAAAGTTATCTGTGGAAGTAAGTAAAAAGTGATATTTACTGTTACGTTTTTTTTAGTTGAAAACTGTGCATTAATGGTGAAAGGTTGTTTTCTTTGAGAGCTAAGCAGTAGAGAAGCTAGCTGGCCGTAGTTAACATGTAACTTTGTGTAGCTTCTCATCACAATATACTACCAGTAGATATTGCCGGGATATGAATTTTATGTCACATCAAACATCCCATTCAAATGTTAGATACAGTAGGAATGTGGACAGATCGACTGGCCGGCAAAAGAAACAAAAAAAACCCCAACAACTACGGCCGTGTTCTGTTCAGCCAGCATACATTGTCAGATCACCATACACGTAGCACTGATTGCCATACGCGTAGCGCAAACTGACGGCTGCATTCATCCGCTGTGAGAGCACCATACACTTCTATTTAATTATCCATATCACACCATCACATATCAGTTAACCTGTCAGATCATCATACTTTGTTATTAACTGCTGTATGATACCCTGACATCTCAGTCCCCCTGAATAACAGCTGTATGACACCCTAAGTTAGCAGTTAACCTGTCAGATCATCATATACTTTGTTTTTAACAGCTGTATTACACCCCAACGCCTCAGTTTGCCCTAACTTAGCAGTTTAACAGCTGTATGACACCCTGACTTAACAGTTAAGGCAGCAGATTGATTATATTGTCCTTATACTGTTTAAATTCACAAAGCTTGGACTAACTTCATTTGCACTGTTCGCTCATAAACAAGCGGAGTTTTCGCTCCACCTGAAGTCGCGCACATATTACGCTAGTGAAGATTCTCAGTCATCTAGGACATGATGAATTCAAAAAGCGTTCAATACAAAAACAATTGGACTTTATTTGTAACAGAAGACGTTTCACTCCTCATCCAAGGAGCTTTCTCAATTCAATGAGCAGTGAGTGAGAGATTCAGGTTATAAGGCTAAGTCATCTCACTCAAACATAGTCAATACTACCTAAACAGACCTGTATTAACATGTAATGTGTATCATTTCAGGTTAATCAGTCAGTTCCTGTCTGAAGATCCTCTAAAGTCATGGGTGTCCATGGAGAAGGATGGGACAGTAATGTGTGGCCACTGCAAATTAAAGCAAGTATGACATGACACAAACATTCAAAACTAGAAAATTACAGATAAAAACAAAGGATAATGATGTTTAGAGGAGATTATAGCAGTTAATTTTTTGTTGTTTGTCAGATGGGGATGAGAAAACAGCCAGCCAGACATGAAGCCATCGCTGGACCGCAGCATCAGGATCTGAGAGTTTGTGCCTCCAGACTACACATCAACTGCAGCTGGCCATACCTTGGAGCTTCTCTGGATGCTCTGCTCTCCTGCACCTGCTGTGGCAATGGTGTTTGGAAAATAAAATGCCCACATTGTGCCAAAGATGCTGGAGTCCTCTGTGCCTCAGTTAAGAAACATTTCTGCATTGACAACACAAACAGGTCCTATGAACTAAGCAGAGGTCACACAGGTACACCAGGTACAAGCTCAGTTCTTTGTGACAGAGAGGGAGTACTGTGACTTCACGGTGTGGTCTGGGTCAGATTACTTTATTCAGAGGATTGTGTCTGATGTGATTTCTTTACTGAAGCAGTGAAAAATGTAGAAATGTTCTATAGGTCAGCATTTTTACCTGAGCTATTGGCCAAATTTTATTTTTAATTATTGTTACATGTTTTAGAGCAGCCAAACTAACACAGAATTAAAGCACATGGTTAAGATTCCACTGATGATATTTTAAGGTCCAAGCTGGATAAACGTAGCATGCAGTATGTTTCAAAGTTTTTTCCGGCTCCAAGCGGTCTCTATGCACGCTCATTCACTCACCGCTACCTGCATAATCCTCCCGCACTTTTTCCTCCACTTTCTGTTAGTCCGGATGTAGTATTTGTTAACTCGTAAAACAAAAGATGAAATTCTTTTCTACATTCACAAATTATTACTAAACTGTTAGTTAGAATATGTATTTTAACAACAAGAAGTCTGAAATAATATATTTACACAACATATTGCAAAATAAAATACATTCAATGCCTCAGTGCATTACAATAAAATTAAATGTATGTTTCGATAAATGTCAACAAAAACATCCTGATTGTAAATATAATCAGGTTATTACATAAGGGTCTAGTGACAAATAAAATATGTTTCATTTGATAATAAACCAGTGACAATGAATTAAAAGATGATGAGAATTTTTTCTTAAAATGAAACAATTTTGTTTGTAAAGATTCTCATGAAGTCATCAATCTTTAGGGTACAACAGAGATAATGAAGCTATAATACTACCAAGAAAATAATCAAGTGAGCCAAGTAAAATTTAAGTTCTTACTGTCGATTGCATTTCTGAGAAAAAAAGTAATAAAAATATTACTTTAATGAGATATTTATAAAAACTATCTAGTCATCTATTATTGTCAACACACACGTGCCATATGTTGGACTTACCACTTTCCCTTCTTTGCGAGCAACTATAACTGTGCGATTAGTCTCCTGAAGCCAGCTAGTGTATCTGGTGGGAAGGTAGTCCAGACCTCCATAGATGTCCTGACTCATTGCCATAATTTCATCAAAGTCCTCCTCAGTAGCAACATCAAACTGAAGACCAGCTTGGGACAGGGCCTCTGAAGGCTGGGAAATAGTCAGGCTGGTATCAATCTTCATCTTGAAACAACTGAGAAGACACAAAATGTTCAGAATAGGTCATCATTAATTGTTATAAAAAGTAGGGATGCACCGATCCACTTTTTTTACTTCCGATCCGATCCCGATACCTAAAACTAAATATCGGCCGATACGGATCCAGTTCCGATATCATCATCATCATTGATTTTATATGAGGCTGTAATAATCTCCTCTCAAGTACAATTTGTACAAATATATGCATGCATGTCCAAAAAGACAACTTGAGGTAAGTTTTATTATGTTGGATAAGTTTTAAAGTTAGAATTAAATTATTTTAACACAAAACATGTTTCTTTTTATTCCTAGCTTTAAAGTGGATATTAAAGTGATTAATTTAAGTGATTGTTTAAAGTTATTTTATATATTTTTTTAAATAAGGGGCAGATATAAGAATTATTTTTCTTCTTTCTGCACTCTTTTCATTCAATGTTTTCTTTTTGATGATTTTTTAAAAATTTTGTTTCTTTTAAATGAATGAATAAATTAATAAAAATAAAATAAAATGTTAAATGGCTTCTAACACCTGGCATAAACCAACAGGCATGTTCCTGTTTTTAGTATTTTACATCACTTTATAATGTAGCTGTTTTTGTTTTAATATAATTTTCAAATCATATGTTTTTTTTTTTTTTTTGTCTACTGTTGTACTGATAAATATCTCCTGGAGGGTAAACTATATCTTGGCTGCAAGTATCAAGCTGTGAAATCCTTCGTTTTCTACATCTGATAGTGGTTGGTCATGAATTATGATGAAGTTTAGCAACTTCTCTGTAAACATTTGAGCTCCATGGTTTCAGCGATGTCTTCTTCTTGTTCAGTCCGAAGCAGGCAGCCTGAATTGGGGCAGCCGCGCTCAGTCTGTCCCTCCTCGGAGACGGGCAGACTGAGCGGGGCAGATTGGACGCGGCTGGCCGGGGTCGAGTAGCCTGTTGTGGGTTGAGCAACGAGCAGCGCCCTGCTGAAGCCCCGGAGCTTGAATGTCCATCGTAAAACTAACTTCACCACGGTTTAATGTGGCGCTATGGCTCTGCAGACATTGCACGTTGCTGTCTAGTTTTGTGGTGTTTCTAGTGTAAATACTTCCACACAGCGGACGTTTCGATGAAAAGTTTGTTAGCTGTTAGCCACAGTGCTGCTAACTCAGTCCTCACGTTGTAGTTGGCTGCAATCTATGAACTGGATTTCCTGAATGTGAGGCGGGTCTTATTACTCTGGGTTCATGAGACACGCTGCCGTTCAGGAAATCCATTCCATAGTTTGAAGCCAACATGCATCATGGATCGGAAATATTGGCAGGTGGATCAGAAAAATCCGATACGTAAATTATGCTGGTATCGGAGGTCGATACTGATACTGGATCGGACCCATCCCTAATATAAAGGGTCACAGACAAAGGCAGCCAAAGGCATTGACCAGACAATATCCAACAAGTACTACCAAATTATAATAAAAGCATTTCTTCAACCAAATTTAATCAGGAAAATGACCATAAAAAACAGGTGTCAGTACAGAATCAAATCCTTTGTCATTATTACTGCAGCTTCTGTCTTAGACCAAATGGAAGTCTTTTTATGGAGACCTAAGCTTACATAAAAACATACAAATTTGCCCACATATTACAATTAACAACCTTTGAGAATTCTAAAGTTTCAGTAATAAAGTTGAAAAAATTATTTGGAGTGCCATCTCAACAGCCAATTTGAACAGTGTTGAACAGCTGAATAGTTGAACAGTCTCAGGGTTCAGCACCCCTCCAGCCCTCGTCAAAACGGTAATTGGACCCCCTTGGACTCCTGAGTATTACCCAAACAATACTACAGTCAGGTCCTCGCTGGGTTCGAGAGAGATTTGACCAGGCACTAACAACCTTCATATAGCTAAAAATTTTCAGTCAGGTCATCTGGACAGTTTCTTTTTTTGCTGAAACGTTTCACCTTCCATTCGGAAGGCTTCATCAGTCAAGGAAACACACAACAAAACTGATTCTTCCCCCAAACAGCTTACTCCAAATTGGAACAAACCAGTTATGTTGGTGCTAAGATGGGGTCTCCAAACTGGAACAAACCAGTTATGTAGGTGCTAAGATGGGGTCTTTGGAACACCCCCTCCTCTTGTGCCGGCCCTCTTCCTTGTTGACAGTCATGTTAAACTGGTTCAAAACCAAAAAAAGTCCATGTTCAATAATCCAGGTATACAATCCAACAATTTTCAGTCAGGCCATCTGGACAGTTTCTTTTTTTGCTGAAACATTTCACCTTCCATCCGGAAGGATGTTGGGGCTAAGATGGTGTCTTTGGCACACCCCCTCCTCTTGTGCCCCAACATTTTTAAGTCAGGTCATCTGGATAGTTTCTTTTTTTGCTGAAATGTTTCACCTTCCATCCAGAAGGCTTTATCAGTCAAGGAACTGATGTTCCACTTTGGAGTAAGCTGTTTGGGGGAAAAAATCAGTTTTGTGTTGTGTGTTTCTTTGACTGATGAAGCCTTCCAGATAGAAGGTGAAATGTTTCAACAAAAAAAGAAACTGTCCAGATGACCTGACTGAAAACCTTCATCTAGGGCGGCTGTGGCTGAGTGGTTAGAGCAGTTGTCCTCCAATGCAAAAGTTAGAGGTTCGAATCCACCAGCAGTCACATGCAGAAGTGTCTCTGGGCAAGACACTGAACCCCTCATTGCCTCCATTGTGTGTCCCATCGGCGTATGAATGCGATAAAGCTTTGATTAGTCTCTTTAGAATGATTTGTTCAATTAGCTTTGTAGAGATCTAGTAGAGTGCTGTATGAATGAGTAAATGAGGGCAAAGATTGTAGTGTAAAGTGCCTTGAATATCTTGATAACATAGAAAGGCGCTATATAAGTACAGTCCATTTACCATTTATCTGCAAGACACACCTCGATTTAATCTCACAGCTCCTAGGGTCAAGTAGCCGTGACCCCTAAGTTCACCAAGAAACCCCACATTAACGGCTGCTCTCTCTGCGATGTATGCAACTGGTATTTCACCTGGTACAGTTATAGCAATCTGGACAACTGACTGCTGAGATGTTAAAAATCCAAAACTAACTAACCGTTCAAAACATCCCAAGAATTTCAGAACCAAGTGTAGTGATGTCAGGACAGCTTTGCTGCGGACATACTACTAATTAATTATTCTTAAAGCTAGTTCAAGCACAAATAATATTAATTGTTTAATTAACAATGGATTCTTTCTTTTTCGAGTTAAATGTCTTCCATGTGACCAAGATAACTTGAGAGTGGAGTTTTGAGTGACATGAGACGTAATTTATCTTTGACCCATCAGAATAAATGTGGTCATTTATTTAACAGAATCAAAATTTAACATCAAACATGTACACATTGATTGGCTGATCTGTTTCTGATTAATAAACTTAGCAAGATTTACTAAACAAGACAACAGAAGATTACTGATGGAGAATGATTCATCTCTGAAGGCATCTAGTTTGATTTACTGGCGAATAGAAGTTTAAAGAGAAGGAGTAAAGAAGTTTAAAGATTTAAAGAGGAGGTTTAGATGGATGAAGGAAGATGTGTTGACCAGAAATGGCACCCTGCCTCCGACCCCAGCTCAGCCCTCTGGTACACTCGGTGCGTGACGACTCGTTACCTGAACAGAGGATATACATGTATCATCTCCGGAACAGAGGTCCATTGGCACGCTACCTTTTTAGATTCTCCGGTCAGGGTGGCTGAGAATCTTCTGAAGTAGTTCCATATACTCCGTTCAACAGAATAAGCTTCCTTCGAAGTTGAGAGCATTTAATGCTCGGGGTGAGTTCAGCGAGGCATGCTGTGACTCCGCTGGAATGGATGGACCCTTGGCACATGGTCCAATCCATCAGCTACTTAGTTCAGCTGGAAGACTCCAGTAAGACTTGTAATGGTCACTGACCGTTTAATACAGCGTTAGATGTATTTCCATTTTTTTCCCTTATTTTAAGATATTGTCTACGCTGCAACTATGACCATTTATTATTAATAATTGTCCCCTGTAAGGTAATGATTGTGTTCTGAATGAAAGTTTGAACTTGTTTATTTGTTTGTGTAAATTTGTCTGTGTAAAAATACGTTTTTGGGGTGACAGTGGGGAAGAGAGCTTAAAAGGAGGAGGAAGTGACGGCGTTTCACCCCTCTTGCCTTGGAGTGCGCACCTGCCGAGGAGGATTTGGCGTGAGGCCGTTGCCCTGGACTGCCTGTGGACTGTTTATCACCCCGAGTTGGGATTGCGGGGGATCAGTAACTTTTTCTTACCCAGGACTGCAGGGGAGGCACGCTAAATGGACCTTGAGATTCTGGTGAGATCGCTTCTTTTTATTTCGGCGCGCCGACGCCTGGATGGATTGAGTGGGCGTTTCCCTCATCCCACTTGAAACAAACTTTCCTTCTAAGAGAACATTTGGACTGAAAGTTGGTGCAGCTTGGTTTTTGATTTATGGGGTTTTGTCTGCAGATATGTAAATGTTGGGGGGGAATGAAGCGTTCAGGTTGTTTATGTGCACAACTGATGTGTTTGTTTAAATTGTGTAAAGGGCATTAAATGTTAGCCTGCATGGCCAATATCATTAGTTGTTTATGAGAGCTTTTTTTTTTTGCATGTGGGTTGAATTATTTTCTGTTTACTAGGTTATGCTTTCTTCTCAACCATTATAAGTTTTAAGCACCGTCAGCTTCAGACACTGCCCGTGACGTATTTAGCGTTATGTAATTAATCCCCCTATCATCGCAACGGTGGGGGCAGGTTGTTACAGACTGAGTCTTCCGGTAAGGCTGAAAGTTCTAAGAAGACTGGGAAGACTGAATAGTTCCAAGAAGTGTTGACTTTTAAAGGGTATCCACTTCCTGTCACTTGGTACTTCCTGATTGGTTGACACAACCAGCAGGGGTGTAGTTTTAGTGATGTCAGAGGGTTATTAGGAGTCAGCAGACAGCAGAAATATTTTTAAGAACGGTTAGTACAGACAGGAAAATATTTTGAAGAAATGACAGACTTTGAAGTTGCCAGTTTCTTATTTACTGTCTGAGAGTTTTAAAAACAAGGCACTTCGTTCTCATAACTTGTGCTCTGACATTTGACCGACATAAAGTCCACTCCTCACACAGACAGAAGAGTAAATGCACACTTACTTCGTAAATAGCCATTTAACTTGTATGATCTAAGTCTAATGAGGTTTTAAAAATCATTAATACTGTTTCACAGTTGATTTAAATGAGTGGTTTACTTCAACATTAGAAATGGTATGAACTAAACACACTTTTCATTATCAAGATATTGTAAAATAGTAATGATAATATAAAGAAGAGTGTTCTTTCAATTGATTAATTCAGCACCTTAATTCAACTCCAACACCTGATTTGCAGGTATTTTCGTGGTAGAATGAACAGCCATCCACGTACACAGTTGTCATATCTTTGCAGATATTGCTATCAAAGTAGTGGTGATTCGGGTCCTCACTTACTGAGGGTTTTTCCGCAGCTGGCGGTTGGGTGGCTGGTACATCTTGTGTACATTCCTGGCAGACCTCTGGAATGGTCTGTCCAGCTGTAAGGTTTGCTGTGTCTAGCACAGAAGGATCCTTTGTGGCTGGTTTTAGTGACCACAGTACATTGTGGCTGGTGTCAACTCGGACACCTAATCTTACCAAGATTTCAGAGCCTATGTAGGTTGCATGTGGTAAGTCTGGGACCACAAGGAATGGGTGGACCAGTTCCCGTTGGTTCCAGATCAGTTTCAGGTTAATGACTCCTTTCACAGTCATCACTTGTGAACTGTTGGGATACAATGGAAAGCGGAAAGCTTTCTCGATCAGAACCGGACCCAAATGTTTTTTAACCAATGTTTCGTAGAAAGCTTGGTTAATAGCTGATTTATCTGTCCACAGCGACAGTACAGCATCTTCGGTGTGGGATCCTTGGATCTCTACACCTTTAATTACCAATGGTAGGTAGTATCCGGTGGGCTCTGACTGTCTCAGCTCGCAGAGGAGGCTTACTTGTTCGGTCAGATTTGGGTCCACTGGTTGGGTCTCTTCGGTTTCACTTGCTTTTAAAGGATTACTTACCGGGACTGTGTTCTCTGCTGAGAAGTCCTCGGTACCTTCTATGGTGCCTGCTGTTGGGCAGTCTGTGACCGTCACAGGAGGCATGAGTATTGGCAGGGGTCTGCTCACTCTGGCCCACATTGTCTGTTCACCATAATCTATAATCGCGTCTAAGCGATTTATAAAATCCTGGCCAATCAAAAATGGGAATGAATCAACCGTAGACACATGTACCGGGTGGTATAGTGTCATCTCGCCAACCTGCATGTGAACCATGGCTATAGCTATTAGGGTTGTCCTCGTCTCTGCGAGGCCCTGCAATTCTATAGCACGTACTATGAGAGGTATTTCCCTGTGAACACCGTTAGCGGCGGTCCTGAGCTCCTCGAACAGTTTGGCTGACATAATAGTTTTGTCGGCTCCACCGTCCAGTGGGGCTTCATGTGTGAGGACCCCTTCAAGTGTGATTGACAGGTAAGCTTTTTTAGCGACCCCCTTTCTGATAAGGTTGCACAGGAACCTTGTAGGTTTTGGCCAACGTTTCTACTTATGTTTACCTTTGCCTGTGTAATCCTGGTTTATCCGAATCGTTGGTGCAGTCGCTGCTGCTCCTGAGAGTTCGGTTTTTGACGGGCCACCGTCATTGATGTATGAGATCACCCGCTCTCTGTGTGTTGAGGGACTCTCATTGTTTGTAATAACAAGGTCCTGGTGGCTGTCCATGACAGCGGCAACGTTGTTGTTTGTGTCACCTTGATTGGTCTGAACCATCAGCACAGCTGTTGCTGTTTCTGAGGTTTCAGTTTGTGACGGGTCACCATCGGTGACGTGTGAGTGTACACCCCCTTTTTCTGATGAGGGGCTCTCATTAGCAATGATATTGCCATACAACGTGTTATGTTGTTTGTCCGTGGCAATACCTTTCAACATTTCCAAGAACCGACGCACACTCTCTGTCTCGTCCGAGCTCAGCGGTCCGGGGCTCTCTTTCTGGACCCGCTGCTGTTTCCTTTTCGTCTCAGGCTGTTCATGCCGACGTGGAGGGTGAGCAGGCCCCCTCCTCTGGGAATCCTAGTGGGATCCCTGGTTGTATGGGTTACCTTGGATGCCATACTTTTAACTCTTAGGACGTGCGCTCCCCTTCTGGTACATTCGTTCATCCTCTGGTTTCTTGGGAAACCATTTAGGATCTCGTCTGAACCAGAGGGCACTCACGTGTTGTGGTTTGGCAGATGGGAAATCTTGTTTCCTCTCGCCTTTCTTGGGAGGGGGAGCTGAAGCTCTCATCCCTTTCAATTCTAATGACTGGGAAGGAATCCTCTCACCTGGGAACACCTCAATGGGTATTTTGGCCTGTGAACGGGCCTCAAAGACATTCACAGCACAATTTTTTATCTCACTGATGGTTTTTTCTTTGAAATTAGCCATCATCTGCACTGACGTCCTTATGTCAGGGTGGAGATTTTTGTTGAAAACGAACTTAAACGCCTCCTCCTCCTCCATGCCGGTTTCATTCCTGTAACCAAAATAAGCCTGCAAAATTCTGGAATAATATGCCCTTGGGTGCTCATTCTTACCTTGCATGACCTTGTCGGCGGCTGGATAACCGCCAGGTCCCGCACAAGGGGTATACTCTTTTATTAGAGCAGCACATAACAGGCTGTAATCCTTCCTTATGGCATCTGGTTGACGCTTGATAAAGGAAAACACCGTCCTGTCTGAAGTGAGCTTGATTAAACCTATTCTATCTGCAACTGTAGCGTTCGGATAGCCTCCCAGTTGGAAGTCAAGTTCTTGCAGATAGGCCTTAGTGTTGGTCGAACCCAATGGCCCTGGCTCGAAGCGTTGGACATATTTCGCTATTTTTTGCAATACTGCTATTGAGAGCGGAGGATGAGAGCTTAGTGGAGGCGGAACAAAGTAATTACGTGGAGGTGGTTCACCAGAATCACGTGGATGTGGCATAAGGAGATTTTGTGTAGGAGGTACCACAAAAGCACTTGGAGGTGGTGATGGTTGACCTGGACTCTGACCCATTTTGTCTTCGAGTTCTAGACATCTTTTCCCCTCGTCAGAGATTTTATTTGTGGTTGCGGCAAGTTTTGCCTTACAGGCTGTTAACCGTTCACGTGATGTATGACACTCACTTTGTAAACGCACACCTTGTTGGACTAATGCCGCTTTTTCCAATTTGCAATGGTCCAGAGATTTTGATGTTAGCTGCAACTGTTGGTGCAGAACATCATTGTCTGAACTCAGTGCTTGGTACCTTAACTCTCCTTCACGTAGCTTTTCCTCATATGAGTCTGCTTGCAACAACAGCTGAGCTTGTGAGAGCTCTTTTTCACATTACAATTTTTCCTCCCAGGTCTCCTTTACCAATTGAAACTGTGCGATGAGTTGTAGATACTCATCACGTGTTGCTGCGCGGTCCTCTGTCTCGCGCATCAAATTTTTCTCAAGGGCTTCTCTCCTGCTGGCCTCAAGGTAATATTCATCTTTTAGCAAGAGTGCCATTTTAGCTAGCTGTTCGTAGCCTGACTTCTTTATGGCTACAGAAGTGACACTGCCTGCCTCTTCCTTAAGCTCGTCCAATAAATCTGTTGAGTTCATGCAGTCCACCTGGTCACCATATGGAGATAAGGAATCTGTGAGCAGCATCAAAGCTCTCTCAAGCCAGTCCTTCTTAACACCACTTGGAGCAGGATTAGCATTATCAGCTTTTATTGAATCTGCCATGGTTGTATTTACTGTTCAGCAAAACCTATCTGGTTAAACCGTTGCAATCAGAGTTTTTCAATAGTTAAATGTTTTTATTTAAGTGAGCAGCGAGTTTCACACACTAATCAGCTCTGCGGTTCCATCATCAGTACTGTTATAAGCCAACTCTTCAACAATTGGGCACCTGTTTTAGGTTTTACCCCAAGAATATTATAATTAAATGCTTCCTGTGGCAGTGTTACTTAATATGAGCTTAATTCTAACAGATACAATGAACCAGGCTATTCCAGTGTTTATTTACTCAAATGCACTTAAAATTAATAAACCTGCAATCTTTACTAAAATCTGACAGCAACTTTGCCGTTTTTAAACGCTCTTTAATCAGTTTAATTTACCAGAATTTGCTATTTAAAACAGTAACTCATAAACCAAGCTTGATTAACATTTTTATTTACCCACATGCTTTTAAAAGAAGTGAAATGAAAAGCAGTTTGCAGCTTTCAGTTCTGAAAAACTGTTAAACTCTGTTTTCACAGCCGGTGGTGGTGCAAGCTTATTTTTACCACAGGGTGACTGTAGCTACACATCTTCGACGGTAGGACTCACTGTCGACTTCCTGTGAACCGTCCTGTTGACATCCGGTCGTTAGCCGTTAGCTTCGATTAGCAACGGACGAACACGGTCCAAATCAGCATTTATAGACGGATTTAAAGCTTGAACGTGGCGTCGCTTCAAAAACACGCTCTTTAGGCATAAACTCATCAGGTTAGGACCAATGTGAGGGCTATAATTCAACTTTTTTAACTACTAAGGAAGACTCTGTTTAAAAAACGAGCTTCATTTCCGGGGTCACGTGACTTTACAGACACGTGGACATCGGGGTGGGCTTTATGCACTGACGCCAGCGTGAGTGGACATACACGGCATTATGTCACCAGCTTCTCAGCAAATCAGAACGTTTCACACAGCGGTCCTCGACCAATCACAGCTCGTGTGTACTTGCGTAAGCTAGCTGTTAGCTTCAACAGTCCGGCCACAATATCGCCCATTAACGCTTCGAAAATGCACAAATTAACTGTGGAAAGTAGCGAATCAGCATAGAAGCAGTTTTCTGAGTCGGCGCTCAGTTTCACAGACAACGTCTCACCATTTAAAACACGACTCGTTCGAGTCCAATAATCAGAACCGGGTCGTAAACGTAGAACCCCCGGTCATGAAAGAGTTTCAAACAGAATGATGCATCTTTCTCTCTGCTTACAGCTTAATCACACACACACACAGAATGACAATTTCCAGCTTCACATGAACTTCAACACAATTCTGTATCTTTCTGAACACCACAGCCATGAAATATGTCTTACCAAGGTCAAAACTTGGACGTTTTATATGTGCCAACATGAAGCGTTTCTCCACGATATCAGGTCACACATAATTAATCTCTTCAGAAAATGTATGAGCCACCAATTATGTAGTGAGCTAGCTGTTAGCTTCAACAGTAGGTGGTGGTGCAAGCTTATTCCCCGTACGGGCCACCAAAATGTAGTGATGTCGGGACAGCTTTGCTGCGGACATACTACTAATTAATTATTCTTAAAGCTAGTTCAAGCACAAAGAATATTAATTGTTTAATTAACAACGGATTCTTTCTTTTTCGAGTTAAATTTCTTCCATGTGACCAAGATAACTTGAGAGTGGAGTTTTAATGAGTGACATGAGACTAGGGCTGCAACTAACGATAATTTCAATAATCGATTAATCAGCCGATTATTTTTTCCGATTAATCGATGAATCTGAAAAAAAAAAAAAACATTTTTATTTCCACCCCTTTATTCCAAAATTGAACATTTGACTGACAGCAATTCACACAAAAAAACAGGTTGCTATTTGACTATTGTGTTAGTAAAATATTGAATAATAAAAAATAAAAGTTAGTCAAATAGCTTAAAAAAATAAACGTACACAAAACTATATACAAATGTATCTTTATACCTGCACAATATTTAGGTACTTTGTAAAATTTGTCATTGAGGGAGTGTAACCTGGATTAAGTTGGATTATTGTAACCTGGATTAAAAGTGTGGA
The DNA here is from genome assembly GCF_014905685.2 of Nematolebias whitei. NCBI lineage: Eukaryota > Metazoa > Chordata > Actinopteri > Cyprinodontiformes > Rivulidae > Nematolebias > Nematolebias whitei. Next base: position 94,845,636 of record NC_056498.1, read on the forward strand.
TTATTGTAGTGAAGCCTTCGTCTTCAACCATCGACAGAGGTCTCATGTCAGTGACGATCATGTTCAGGATGTTTCAGTCAAGACAGCTGCTGCTGTGGTGTCCATGATGTCTGTCCATCATGAAGTGTTGTTGTTTTCTGGAATGAGTCAATAAATATGTTTTATAGCATAATTTACAGCAACTCAAGAAATGCCTTGTTTCACTTACAGTGTTAGGTTCAGGCAAAAGTAGCTAAAAGAGCAATTAAACACACACACACACACACACACACACACACACACACACACACACACATATATACAGGTCCTTCTCAAAAAATTAGCATATTGTGATAAAGGTCATTATTTTCCATAATGTAATGATAAAAATGAAACTTTCATATATTTCAGATTCATTGCACACCAACTGAAATATTTCAGGTCTTTAATTGTTTTAATACTAATGATTATGGCATACAGCTCATGAAAACCCAAAATGCCTGTCTCAAAAAATTAGCATTGTAGTGGACTAGGCCTGATGTCGAAACCTTGACCTTAGGCACCTTGTGGGACAGAAACTGTCATTTCATTGATTTGAATCCAGAAATACAGGTTCACCCAACCTGAGACTTTCTTTCTTGAAAATTCAAGTGAAAGAACACTCTCTTTTCTATTATCATTACTGTTTTACAAATGTTTGATAATCAAAGTGTTTTAGTTCAAACATTTTAGATGTTACAGTGAACTAATCAATTTTTATTAACTGTAAAACAGTAACAATGATTATTTTTAATCCTCATGCAAAGTTAGAATTCATGTTAAGGTCTGTTACAGAGTAATTATGCATTTTCTGATTTTCTGTCTTTGAATGAGCAGTGTAAGTTTGGTCCAAGGTCGGAGTCTAAGCAGACAAGTGTTAGAACGAGCTGTGTTGTTTTTACATCCTCTCAGACGTAAATAGAGAAGCTGGCACCTGTTGGCAGCTGTTTTCCGCCAACCCGTCCAAACATTTCTCTCGTCTGTCTGAAAAACATTTTCAATCTGTTCCATAACATTCTTGCTGTTTTCTGACTTCTAGTAACCTCTTACGTCACAAAACACACCCCTGTCTGGTCGATATTGACCAATAAGAAAACTCCCAAATCAACCGGAAATAGAGCTCTTTAAAATGTCGGTACTTCCTAGTTTTAAGGCAGAGTCTCACAGAGTCTCAGAGTTCCTGTTGGGTCGAAGTTCCAGTTGAGTCGAGCCGAGGTTGCGGTCGAGTTCCCGTGCTGGGAAACAGGAAAATCTTGACATGACCACAGAGCTCTTCTGAGTCTTATGGGATTATAACTTTCTTCCACATCTGGGTGGAACTCTGACGGACTCCACTCATGTGAGTCCACTCGTGAGGTGAACCGTGTCGGACGGAATACCGTCACTACTTTGGACGATTCACAGCCATCCTACGGAGACGCTGGACAGGTAGCGTTAACTGGAACTCCGTATCCGCTGATTCATCTTCAGAGAGGTAACGAGTCAAGTTTACTACCGAGCGTACCGAGGAAAGCTGGGTTCGAATGGATTGTGTCGTTTCTGGTGCCGACATAAACAAACCCCCTCACCCATCTTTTTCTCCCTCTAAACTTCATTTTCCATCTTTAAAATTCTATCAAGTAGAAATCACTCCAGATATTTTAGAAATGTCTGTGTAAAGTTCTCACCCACCGCCGTGTGGACAATCAATTGTACAGTTTGCTAAACTAGCCATGTTGTTATTTTTCATATTTTGCCAATTAATGTAAATGTGTGATGTTAAACTTTGATTCTATAAATAAATGACCACATTCATTTTGATGGGTCAAAGATAAATAACGTCTCACGATACATTTTATTAAATTCAATGCACATTATATAAAGTCCAGAAAAATGAAAGAATCCGTTTAATTTATGAATATATCTCATGCATATGTTCATCTACATACTGGTGGCCCGTAAGTTTGTCTACATACTGGTGGCCCGTATACGTTCATAAATGGACTGTGTATGCGTGTAACAATTGATTTTACATGTTGGCATGAAAAATTGCAGATTATGCTGTGAAAAAGTGCAGATTTTGCTGTGATGGAACGCAGCGCAGCTGGGACGCTTGGAGTAAACGCAGCGTGTTGAGCTGAAACAGAAATGTTAGCAGCTACTGGTGCTTTGAAAGCTGAAAATTGTGAGTCAACGTGTCTGTTTGAAAGCTGAAATTGTACGTCTGTGGTGTGTGACGAGTTTGTTGAGCTGTGGAAACGCTTTGTTCTGTTTAAACTGTGTTCCAGACGCTGTTCTGGTCCGGTTCGGTTTCTGAAAAGTTCGACCGGGTTGTTTTAAATGGTTGGAAAGACATTTTTAATGCCGGGGCGCCGACTCCGTGCAGCTCAGAGCTTGATTCGTTGCATTTGTAGCAGAAACTGGTGCATTTTGACAGTTTAAAAGACGAAAAGTTGACGGACTTTTTCAGGCTAAGGCGAACATGCTAGTGGGAAAAATGTTCTGTGATTGGTTGAAAACGACCGTGTGTAACGTTTTGATTGGCTGACAGACGTGTCAGGCCGTAAAGCCCACCCCCGTGCTGCTCTGTCATTGGTAGATTCAGTCACGTGACCCGGAAATGAAAACTTGTTTTCATAGGGAATTAAAATCTGCTTTTTAAAAGTTGAAAAACGCTTTAAAGTTGATTCTGATACGCTGCTCCGTGTCTTTGAAGCTCTAATCGCTGAAATTTTGCACGTTTGAGTTTAAAATCTGTCATTAAATGATGTTTTTGAACAACGCTAGCGATGCTAATTTTAAGCTAACAGCTAACGACCGGATGAGTGACGTGTCACGTCACTTCCTCTGACGTCGGATGGTAAAGCTTGGTTGCAACCGAAGCCCTTTGTTGTGCTTAAAATCACTAAATAAAGCTGTCACATGTCCCAAAAACTCATGTTCATGCAAAGAAGTCGTGCTTGTTGAAACAACGCCAAGTTTAAGCTTTAAAACCGTTCAGAAATGTTGAGTTTAACCGAGTTTAGCCGAAGCTACCTTTAAGCTAAGCGGCTAACAACAGGATCTCAACAGAACGTTGACAGGACGTCGTCATAGACTCCTGCTGATAGAAAGTTAAACACTGCCACCTCCTGTTGAAACTTGATATCACAGTTTCACTGTGTTTTAGGTCATTTTGAGTGGAATTAAATGTGTTTATTTTCTGTAAGACGAATTTTGAGTTACTAAACGTTCTTCAAGTTGAATAATCACTGTTATCTTGCATTTAAAAAGTAATTAAGGTATTTATGCAGAAAAGCATTTACCAAAAAACTTTTATTCACTGGTAAGTCCTCATAAAAAAGGTACAAAATAAAAGTTAGAAACTTTTATTCACTGGTAATTCCTTATAAAAAGGTACAAAATAAAAGTTAGAAACTTTTTAAAAAAATACAGATACAGATATTCACAGAGATAAAAGTTTACTCATTTGCTGGAGAGATAATACACGTTTACTTGCTAGATCATTAAATAAGAGTAAATATATCAGAAGAGAGAGACTCTTCTGATTTTATTTTACCACCTAAAACAACCCATTCTCCTATTTAATTTTTAAATAGCAGATAATGGCAGACGAAGACGTGAACACTGGCCTCTTGCACTCCCAAGATGTCGTCCAAACGGCTTTACATATTTTAACAAATTCAATTGTTGGTAAGCAATTAGAGCAATTAGAACAACTTGATGAAGCTCAAAGAGCTGCGGAACTGATAAGTTTATCAAAAGGAGCCAAAGTGTCAGAGGATAAGAGATCGAGCCGTGAACGGTTAGCAAAAATTTCTCTGCTCCTCAAAGAGGAATTGGACCATCAGGTTGCACGAAATGTCATGCTATCCAGAGGATATGCATCTGCAAAGGAGAGGTGTGACGAATTGATGAATGAGTCTGCATTGGAGGCAGAAAGAGTGCGAGGTGAGAGGGACCTCTCACAGACTGAGCTGTCATTACAGGCTCAATCATATGAGGAGAGGATTAGGGATAAAGACCGTGTGTACCAAGCCGTGTGTTCAGACAACGATGTGCTACAACAACAGTTGCAGCTCGCATCAAAGGAGCTGGAGGAATGCAAACTGGAAAAGGCGGGATTGCTCCAACATTGTGTGTTTTTACAGAGTGAATGTCGGACATCACAGGAGCGCCTGAAAGCTTGTGAGGAGAATCTAGCCACAGCAACAAACAAGATTTCTGACGTGGGGCGAGCTGGTCTGGGACTCAGAGACGAACAAGGTCAGGGTCCGGGTCAACCACAACCACCCCAGAAAGATGCTGTTGCACCTCCTACTCTTAGCCCCATTCTGTCACCCCCACCCCCATCTCGGGTGGTAGGGACAGACCTGCACCGACTTGCACCTCCTACTCTTAACACCTGTCAATAAACCTGATGTCTGATGATGCATGGCAGACAACCAGCTTTAATAAAGATGAAGCCTGATCAAAGTTCTCCTCAGCAGCTGGAAATACAAGGACTGAACTCCTGCTTTAAAAATCAAGCTAAAGATGATAATGTGTAACCAAAAGTGTTTTACTGTCTTACTAATAATCAACAAATAATCAACTAATGAAAGTATTGATCTTTAAGAAATTGTATAATCTATTGTATGATTGTGTGATTTACTTTTACTTGTGAAGTGTTGAAGTTGAAGAGCAGCGCTCAGGCCTCATGTAATAGTGAACAGGCCCAGACATGTCCACATAGGACAAGCCTGGGCTTGCCTCGAGCAGTAGAAGAAAACAAGAAGTCATGGAGTTCAAACTCAGCTCATCACATGATGACGCATCTTTGAGCAAAACAAAGTTCTGGGAAGTACCAAAGAACTGGTCTAAACCGGTTGAGGTGCAAAACAGCAGACAAGTTACTGGAAAAGAGATGATGTAATTTTCCAAAACCCCTCCTTAAGAGGAGGAGGGAAAAAGAAGTCTTTAAATACAGACTGAACGGTTTGAACTTGGTTAATGCAGAGTCGAAAGCCGAGTTGAAGAGCTGAACAGAAGGTAGTACAGCAGAGAGCAGTTAGAAGATCAGAGACGCCCGAAAGAAGTTGGATTATCTCGGTTTGGGACAAGGCTGGGGATCTACTTCTCTTTCCACCGAAATGGGATTGGATTAGGTCTCCACTTGCAACAACAGACTGAAGAGGGGTCCTACTTCTAAAAGCTTGACCCGGGCCCGTCCAAACTCTGAATTCTTCAATTTGGCATAGATTGCTCCTGCCCTGGGTAAGGCCCGTATCACCCTCCTGGAGAACGGGAAATATGCTGTTTACTGACCCAAAGATTCTCTGAGAGACACCTCAGAATTATGGTAAGCGGACTACCCTGTCCTTCTGGTCTAAATAAATTAATTTATCAGATTAGAAATTTAGTGTACGGGACAAATTCAAGAATATTAAATTGGGTATTAGTGGGATTTGCTCGAAGGTGCTTCTGGTTCATGAGGGAGTTGAGGGAGAACATCTTTTGGCTTGATTTGTGAAAGGTCTATGTGAAGGCAGTATCTATAAATCCTCAAGGGCTCTTGAGTTTAGAATTCCTCAGATAATAATCATCGCATCACTTAGGGAAGAAAGTGTATCCTATGTACTCATGAAATTTAATCATTATAAAATTGTGCCTGATGCTGTATCCCTTGCTAAAACTATTGATTAAAGCAACGCAAAATGAATAATTCTGGACTATTATTTCACCCTTAATGAACAAAAACATGGTAATGCTTGGTTCACTTAACAACACCAATAAAGGAGGTTTTGACAGGTTTATTAGCTACAGAGCGACAACACCCTTGTGCCCATTTCCAGGGCCCTAAAAATTACCAGAACAGTTAACAATTGCAACGCTAAAGTAAGAGGTGAGCGGCCACAACGCGAGTTTCTCTGGACCAGAAGATCCATCCCCTGCTGCTTGGAGGTTCGAGGTAACAGAGTGAGATTAGGGTGTGACTCACGGATTTAAGGTCGTTAATATTCTGGATGAATCACCTCGCCGCAGCCTTAATGAGGCTACTTTAGACAGCTACAGGTAATACCACGGCGCTGAAGTAAGCTTCCGGACCCCTTGGAGGAGAGGCTGCAAGCAAAGGTGCTTATCGCTACTTCCAGTGGTTACCTTTGCTTATCGGAAAGCAGACACACCATTCCGTCGTCCCCACCCCCATCTCGGGTGGTAGGGACAGACCTGCACCGACTTGCA
>NC_056498.1:94851867-94853329 GCF_014905685.2 Nematolebias whitei
TCGGGTGGTAGGGACAGACCTGCACCGACTTGCACCTCCTACTCTTAACACCATTCCGTCATCCCCACCCCCATCTCGGGTGGTAGGGGCAGACTTACACCAATTTGCACCACCAACCACGCAAGTGAGATTGTTGATACTGTCTCCTTCGATGGATGATTTGCAGAAACTCTCAAAATATGTACAACGCTTTGTACCTGGACCGATGGGCTCATCTGGAACAAAAGCGTATCTCAGAGATCTTGAGTTCAGATTGAGAGGTTATCCTAATGCTACGGTTGAGGATAAGATCAGTCAGATAAGGCTCACTTCGGACAGAGAGGTGTTCACCTTCATCGAGCGTCTACCTGATGCAACGAGAAGGGATTACAACCTTCTGTGTGAAGCTTTGATCAGAGAGTACGACTCCTGCACGGGACCTGCTGGTTTCCCAGCCGCAGACAAGGTCACGCAGGGCAAAACTGAACATCCAAGAGTTTATTACAAAATAATCTTCCAAGCTTATTTTGGTAACAGAAATGAAACCGGAATGGAGGAAGAGGAAGGTTTTAAGTTTGTTTTCAGCAAAAATCTCCACACTGATTTTAAACGATCAGTACAAATGATGGCAAATTTCAGAGAAAAATCCATCAGTGAGATTAAACAGTGTGCTGTGAATGTGTTCGAGGCATGTTCTCATGCTAAGACGCCCATGGAAGTGTTTCCTGGGGTAAAGGTTAAACCCCTCCATCTTGAACTGGAAGGACGGCGTGCCTCGCCGCCTCCTCCTAAAAAAGGTGAGAAAAAACAGTCTGTTCAAACTAACAAACCGCGTCTTGAAGGTGCATGCTGGGACAAAAAAGCTCCTCTTTCAGAGGATGAACGTGATTATCGTAAAAAGGGTGAGCGGAGGACGCAAAGATATGGGAACCGAGAGGACCCATATAATGAGGGAAAATACGTAAAGGAACCCCCAAAAGACGTACCTGACCGTCCCCCACCTCGGACGAAACGAACCGAGGCGATAAAATCACAAAGGTCCCAGGAACAAGGCCCTACACCTCTGAGCTCGGAGGAGACAGAGAAACTACAAAGGTTTGTAGAAACTTTGAAAAATGCTGAAATGGGAATCCAACCAGGAGCACAATGTAGTGATCTGATCGCTACTAAATCTGAAGGCGCGAATGACAACATTACAGATGTCGGTGAAACACACCAAGACATTGCTGTCGTTGCCTCCAACAACCCCTCATCGGACGAAGGGGGGGGGGGTAAACTCACACACAAACGATGATGAGTCATCACAAACTGAACACTCAGAACCTGACTTTCATGATTTTGAACTAGGCATTCCAGTTCTGGGAGGACTCCCAGATAACCTGGTACCGAGTCAAGAAGCTGGGCCAGTATGTTTCACGAAACCATCACAGGCCATCGCTCTTTTCTCAACCGATGACGTCGACCAAGGACCTCAAACCTATGG
>NC_056498.1:94853429-94853621 GCF_014905685.2 Nematolebias whitei
GCTCTTTTCTCAACCGATGACGTCGACCAAGGACCTCAAACCTATGGTGTCTTACCCATAGACAGGTCCGACGACTCAGAAAAGGATTCGTTGGAGCTCCCCAAGGAGCAAGAACCCTCATCAGTCTCATCACAGATTGAACAGGTGGTCGCCCAAGCCGACACTCTGACATCTGATGAAGAAAGAGACAAA
>NC_056498.1:94853721-94869941 GCF_014905685.2 Nematolebias whitei
GGCCGCAGAATCTCAGGAGGATGATGAGACAAGCCAATCTAACGAGATAATAAGTAATCAAATAACCAACAACAGCTTTACCCCTCCCCGCTTATGCTGACTTTTATTAACTTTGAATGATTGATTTAGTGTTTAAATGTTATTTTTCTCTTTTTATGTTTGATTTTATTTTTGAATCCTGTAAACTCGAGGTATCATCGGTCTGGTAAATGCTCAATGGATAGCTGACGGCCTGTATAGGCCCAGCAATACGAAGTTGAGTGTTTCAGAGACACGATGAGGACCGAGAGTAAACGCAGACCTTGATTTCATTGTTATTATTTTGCCACGTTATATTATATGTACTCTCTTTTTAGAAAGCATAAGGAGCAGAATGCAGATGCTGTTCTACATCCTGACCACAGCGACAGTCTACAGCAACTGGGCGTTCGCTTTCACAACTCCGGACAAACTCGTAGTAACGACAAATACCGGAGAGATCATCCTCTGCCACTGTGAGGAGAAAGTGTACGACCACCAGCAGATCCAGAGGATTAGAGTAACCCCTTGTGGTGACGTATGCAAAATCCAAAAAATAGAAACTACAGGGCAGGAAAGATACATTAGCGTTACATATAGAGAATACGGCATCTCCAACACCTCAGGATTAATGTTACCTGGGTACTGTGATTGGAAAACCGTGATAACAACCCAACAACTCAACCAATTGGAAAAGTGGGAGAAATTCATTACCCGCACCTATTGTGGGATCACCAGACGACAGGGCAGAACCACCCTTTATCGGTTTAAGAAAACCTCACTCTAAGAAATAATTAAGGGAAAAGGTTAAACCAAAAAAGCCACAATAGTCAAAATGCAGGTTCAGCGCCCGAACAATTCAACAGCAATAGGACCTCAAACGGTCTGCTGTTATTGCCTTTTGGGGTTGGAAGATACCCGATTTCTATGGGCCGTGGGTCCAACCTGGTGGTGCCAGGGCTGCCACTCTAAAGTTATAATCGCGACTGGAGTACATAGTATTTTGGTCTCTGATGAGCCCGCCAGCCTTCCCCGGGTGTCTGCAGAAGAGTGCTGGGAGGTAGAGAGCACCTGCAAGGTCATCTGGACCTCGGCCGAGGGCTCTGAACCCTATATACCTAGAACAGCCATCCCTCCAGGAGCCACATATTACCTAGTAATTGTAAAACTCTGGGAAAACACAAATAAAACTACCAGGCATGTAGCCTACCATCTGGCCACAGGGTTGCCCTTGGTTCACGGCCCCTCCTTTAGGGTCACACAGGAGCCCCGAGAGCTCACGTCCTCATCTATCATGGTCATTTTAACGGCAGGGTTAACAACTAGCCCTCCGGTAGTCTCCGTGCCCATGGTAGCTAGGGAAGAAGGTAGACGAGCCAGTGTTAGTGTCCCTACAACCCCAACCGAGATAGCCAGCCAGCCCCAGGAACCAACTAATGGCCCACCTGACCTTTTACCAACTACATCCCATAATGAAACCGAGCCCATGGAGGTGGAGATATCCCCTAGAAGGTTGACTGAACATCCACTAGATCATAACGATCTAAGTCTCCTGGAAAACTACCTGGATGACTTTGACAGGTATTTAAGTAGCGAGGCGAGGCGAGCCGGTCCGGTCCTCTGAGTACCGATGGCACGGTCCTCACTGACCCAACCAGCCCATCTGATTCTGAGCCTCCGATCTTAACACCAGAAGGCTTGACCCATTCAGAAACAGCTGAATCTGAAGTGTTACAAGTTGTCCCTATGCGGCTGAAACAGCTCCGTCAAATGCCCAATTTAGTAGCCACAACCCCACAAATCAGGAGGCAGGTCATAATAGAAAACATTACTCCTGTAGGTTCACCCCTGATCGAGGTCCCACCGACCCTACAGTCTATTAGATCGGCTGACCTAACGGAGATCGACCTACCAGGTCCATCCGCCATCCCGGCCCAAGAGGTCCGAGTACCCAGGAAGCGAGCGGCGCCGGATGAAGATCAGGCGGGGCAATTCACTTCAAACGCAGACCTAGACAACATGATGGTGGTTGACTCCTGGGAGGGAGAACAGGAGGGCTAGGTTACAGCGAACCTGGTGCCGAAGAGGAGAAAGATCCGACTTCAAGAAGGGGGTGTCAATAAACCTGATGTCTGATGATGCATGGCAGACAACCAGCTTTAATAAAGATGAAGCCTGATCAAAGTTCTCCTCAGCAGCTGGAAATACAAGGACTGAACTCCTGCTTTAAAAATCAAGCTAAAGATGATAATGTGTAACCAAAAGGGTTTAATGTCTTACTAATAATCAACAAATAATCAACTAATGAAAGTATTGATCTTTAAGAAATTGTATAATCTATTGTATGATTGTGTGATTTACTTTTACTTGTGAAGTGTTGAAGTTGAAGAGCAGCGCTCAGGCCTCATGTAATAGTGAACAGGCCCAGACATGTCCACATAGGACAAGCCTGGGCTTGCCTCGAGCAGTAGAAGAAAACAAGAAGTCATGGAGTTCAAACTCAGCTCATCACATGATGACGCATCTTTGAGCAAAACAAAGTTCTGGGAAGTACCAAAGAACTGGTCTAAACCGGTTGAGGTGCAAAACAGCAGACAAGTTACTGGAAAAGAGATGATGTAATTTTCCAAAACCCCTCCTTAAGAGGAGGAGGGAAAAAGAAGTCTTTAAATACAGACTGAACGGTTTGAACTTGGTCAATGCAGAGTCGAAAGCCGAGTTGAAGAGCTGAACAGAAGGTAGTACAGCAGAGAGCAGTTAGAAGATCAGAGACGCCCGAAAGAAGTTGGATTATCTCGGTTTGGGACAAGGCTGGGGATCTACTTCTCTTTCCACCGAAATGGGATTGGATTAGGTCTCCACTTGCAACAACAGACTGAAGAGGGGTCCTACTTCTAAAAGCTTGACCCGGGCCCGTCCAAACTCTGAATTCTTCAATTTGGCATAGATTGCTCCTGCCCTGGGTAAGGCCCGTATCACCCTCCTGGAGAACGGGAAATATGCCGTTTACTGACCCAAAGATTCTCTGAGAGACACCTCAGAATCATGGTAAGCGGACTACCCTGTCCTTCTGGTCTAAATAAATTAATTCATCAGATTAGAAATTTAGTGTACAGGACAAATTCAAGAATATTAAATTGGGTATTAGTGGGATTTGCTCGAAGGTGCTTCTGGTTCATGAGGGAGTTGAGGGAGAACATCTTTTGGCTTGATTTGTGAAAGGTCTATGTGAAGGCAGTATCTATAAATCCTCAAGGGCTCTTGAGTTTAGAATTCCTCAGATAATAATCATCGCCTCACTTAGGGAAGAAAGTGTATCCTATGTACTCATGAAATTTAATCATTATAAAATTGTGCCTGATGCTGTATCCCTTGCTAAAACTATTGATTAAAGCAACGCAAAATGAATAATTCTGGACTATTATTTCACCCTTAATGAACAAAAACATGGTAATGCTTGGTTCACTTAACAACACCAATAAAGGAGGTTTTGACAGGTTTATTAGCTACAGAGCGACAACACCCTTGTGCCCATTTCTAGGGCCCTAAAAATTACCAGAACAGTTAACAATTGCAACGCTAAATTAAGAGGTGAGCGGCCACAACGCGAGTATCTCTGGACCAGAAGATCCATCCCCTGCTGCTTGGAGGTTCGAGGTAACAGAGTGAGATTAGGGTGTGACTCACGGATTTAAGGTCGTTAATATTCTGGATGAATCACCTCGCCGCAGCCTTAATGAGGCTACTTTAGACAGCTACAGGTAATACCACGGCGCTGAAGTAAGCTTCCGGACCCCTTGGAGGAGAGGCTGCAAGCAAAGGTGCTTATCGCTACTTCCAGTGGTTACCTTTGCTTATCGGAAAGCAGACATGGCACCCCAGATGGGACCAGAATGGTCCCAGAAGTGAAGACGTGCTACAGAGGACTGATAGGCGTCGATAGAGCAGCTTTAGAGAGTAAGGAGCTGTTAGTGGCTGGGAGACCCCCCAGTTAGTACCCCCAGAAGATCACTAGAGGCTAGTGAGGAGGGGTAGAAGGCTTACGAGGGTTACTGACCATAATCCAGAATCGTAGGTAAGCAGCTAGTCTGTCCTAGTCCAAAACGTTAGGATAAAGTCTGGAGACTTTGAGGACCGACGACCTTGACCCGACCAGAAAGGACATAACGATGGCCTCAGGAGGGGCATCTACGAGTGTAGAGCTAGACAAATCCGAGCCGGCTCAGGCGAGCCAAGAAGAACAGAACCCAATAGAAGGAAAGATAGATGGCCAAAAGACAATGGTACAAAGTACAGGAGGAAAACCAGCAGAAGGAGTGACCAAGGTGGAAATCATCCTATATGGAAAAGGGTATCATACCTGGAATCCAGCAGTGAGAGAAATATTAAGAGAAAGCAATCCCCAGTTATGTGGAAAAGTCCTGGAGCAAGGACTGAAAAGATTTATAGAAGAAAAAGGAGTGTATTGCTGTACGAAAGTCCGGCGGGGAGTTCAAACAGTAGTAGCGAGAGACCCAGGCGAAGCAAAATCAAAAAAGGAAGTTAAAAAATGGTTGCAATGGTGGGTGCAACAGATAGAGGCACGAAAAGATACAACAATAGTGACAGTAATTAGCCCCTCAGTCAAGTATGACTCCATAGTAAAGATGATATCCAAAGTGACAGGATTAGAAGGGTACATTACAAACCCTCTGTGCAGGGCAACAGCAAAATATAAGGAGTGTGAAGAAGAATTGGCAAGAATGAGGGAATATAGAAAAGAAAGAAAATTAGAGATGGATCCAAAAAGTGAGCAAAGTTCCGTTGCACAAACCCCTGAAGCGTCGGAGAGTGAAGAAGACCAAAGCGAACCAGAGGACGTGGTTTTAAAGAATATACCCCCCCTCAATATTAAAATAGAAGGAGAAAACTCAGGAGGTACGAAGCCAAAGCAGGGAGCATACCCTCCAGCCTCTCATCATCCCCCCACATTTGTGAGCTCCACTCCAAACCTGAGTGTGTACAGAGAAACTCCCAAATACCATTCTGATACAGACGAAGAAGCCAGAGCAGAGCAACTGAGATTATTCGCAAGTTTGATCAAAGGAGAAAACGAACATGAAGGAAGTAATAATGAGAACACAGGGTGTAAAGAGTATCTTAAACAGGTTGACAAGAACTTAGACCTGCTTGCCCAAAGCATAGTGGAGAGGATGGGGAGACTCGAAGCCACTGAAACTGGGCGGGCAGAAAGGAGGTTACGAGGAATGTGAAAACAGGAGCAGACAGAACCGCTAAAAGACCAGCCGAATAAACAAGAGAATCTTAAAAAGAACCCCTCAGGGGAAACCCCAAAAACTTACGGAAAAAGAAGGCTAAAGAAAAACACCTAAAACCAGAATCTGAGTCATATTCCAGTCAAGAGGAAGGGGAAAAAGAAAATTCTCAAAAGAAACAAAAGAAAATCAGGCAAACAGCAGGGCTCAAACAGGTTCTGTCCCACTCTGGTCCCACTCTAGAACCACTCCCGAAAGAGACTCAATGTGTGAAGTTTCAAAATGGTACTCGAGTTTACCAAGTGATAGGGACACCATGGTCTATAGAAGCGGATGCATTACTGGTGTTTACAAATCATAAGTACAAAATCCATAACTCGACCTACAGAAAAGCTCTAAAGAAAGTAGCCGGTAGGGAGTACCAAGCTGAAATAAAACAACTCAATGGTGAACCAAGTAGCAAAAAGCCAAAAACAAGAATGACCAGTGGAGCTGATGCTCCGTATTATGCGATAATACACATCCCAATTCGAAGCTATAAAGAAGCAACCGATAACACCAGCTACCTCAGGGAAATGTTAGAAGCTCTGCAGAAAGGAGTGTTCCGAGCCATAGAGTTCGGCTTCAGGCGCATAGTGATAGGAATAGATGGGCTCCGGTCTCATCATTTGCAGTGGGAAACAGCTGAGAGAATAGCGGTCAATTCAATGACGTACCTGGCCAAAGACATGCCGGCGGAAGCCCACTTAAAAGAAATGATTATAGTGACCCCCACTCATCTAGATGAAGATCGGAAATCCAGAGTTGTGGCCGCAATGACAAAACAAGAAGAAAAACCAATCAAAGAACCCCTAAAGTTAGGGAAAGAAGACACAGAAAAATCATCGACACCGGGATCATCACTGGGAGCCAAGAAAAATGAAGACCCGTTAAGGATCAGTCCTCAGGGGTCGAAAATGTCCCTGACCTCACCCTCAGACAATGACCTGATAAGTTCAACCACAAGACGATGCAGAAGCGGAGCAGACTCACGAGAAGGACAGCCAAAAAGAGAAACATTCACAAAAATACAACCCTTAAATATAGAGAGTGAGGAGGATGACGACGAGAGCTCTCAGGGAGAACCAGATACAGACCCGAGTCAGGAAGACACCGATGACGAAGGTAGTGCCAGTCTAGAATCAATAGCAGGCCAATACGACGGTCCAGTTAAGCCATTAAGAATAGGACAAAGAAAAGGACAAAAGAAGGGAGTGGAAATACTGGACGTACATAGAGTATCAGAAAGGTTAGCCAGGGACTTGAGTTGGGGCCCGGTGCAGGCGAGTGATGGGCGTCGAACTTACATCCCTGAAGCTGGCCAAAATCACTATGATATTCCACCAGTATGGGCAGACAGGTCAGAAGAGACAGTGGAACTGACTGTTAAAGCTACTCTGGGAGAGTGGGCCAACATTTTAATGATGCCCTCATACCCCACATTAGCAGCCCACAAGCCCTTAACTAGTAAGTTTAGGACCGCGTACTTAGGAATTGTACATGATGTGATGCTAAGGAGAATGAAAAAGACGGCCTACAAATATGCCCAAGAAACAGAAAAGAAATTGCGAGATGAAATATCGGCCGATGAGGAAGATGATACATACCCGGCCGAGACAAGCCCACCATATCAAGTGCCTGAATCAACCCATGAGCCCAGGCAGGCTAGACAAAACCAAGCCCCAGGCCCAGAAACTGACAGTTATCGTGAGTACAAAAAGCTGAAAACCTTAGTGAGAGAAAAACAACCCCAGGAGACCACCGAAGAATACATCAAAGATGTGTGGCCCATGGTAGTTAGCTCCACTGAGTGTGATGCAGCAAAAAAGTTGTGGCTAGGCAATGTCACCACAAACCCAATGAGTAAAGGGGAATTGGCTCAAAGCCAGTATGAGAAACTAGTCCTAGAAGACATGGACGATGAAGACTCTCACATTCAGCGGGCGAGGATGCGCATGGATCAAGGCCAACGCCTCACCCCAGTTTGGTATCAACTTAAACAAGTAATTCCCCCTAAAAGGTATGTTAAAGCCTTAAGGATCGTATCCAAGGGAAGAAGGGGAGAGCTCACCTTTGCTAGAATGCCTCATGAAACTAATGACGCCCAGATAGACCAGGCGGTGAAATCATATGACCTAGAACAGCTGTTCTGGGAAGAAAAGAAGAAAAGTGAGAGCAGGCAAAGCCAAAAACCGCCAAAGCCGACACAAAAGGCCCCTCAACAGCCACAATACAGAGAACAGTTCCCAAGACAGCAAGGGACACAGTACAAGGAAAGACCACCAAGGCAGTCAGGGCCTCAATATGGGGACCAACAACCAAAACGATTTTCAGCTCCAGCTTCAAACTCCACACCACAGAAAGGAGGTAAATACCTACCCCCGGAAGAATATGCAAAACTGACCCCAGAAGAAAAAAGAGCCCTCCATGAATCCCGTGAGAAAGGGAGTGGAGGGCCAGCTAAATAATGGCAGATAGGTTGCGGGTCACCCTGGAAGATGCCTATTGGGAGGGGGACGAAATCTACACTAAAGTAGAGGGAGAACCTTACCTAATAGACTCCGGGGCAGAGGTGTCTATGACCCGCAAGAACCTAAAAACAGTAGGACATCTCACAGTTCAGTTAGCCAACGGAAAAATCGAAACGATGCCTTACGGGTTATGGCAAGGAATTGTGTGGATAAAAGGGCCTTATAACCTTATGACAATTACCGATCTAAAAGAACTAAAGAAACCAAAAAAGAATCGAAGAGCCTTAAACAGAAGGTTAGAGAAGTTAAAATCTAGGCTAGTAAAAATAGGGTTCACACACAAACAAGGTGAGCCCGAAGACTGGTATAAACCTGTAAATATCCCTGAAGTGACAAAACAGAAAATAGATGAGAGTGACTTCTACCCGGCTGGGAAAGAGAAGTTAAAACAAATACTAGAGAAAGCCTCAATAGCCAGATTTAAAAATGATTGTGGAGACCTAGGCCCAAAGTTTGTACACATAATCGAAGGAGGAGTTCACCCGCCTGTGAGACAATATCCTCTAAATCCCGGAGCAGTTGAAGAAATGAACAAAATTGTGAAAGAATTAGGAGCGTTAGGAATTATTAGAGAAGAAACAAACCCCATAACTAACAGCCCAATCCAGGCAGTTAAGAAACCCGAATCCGCAGGAGGAGGTTGGCGACCAGTGATTAATTTTAAAGCCCTTAACAGACGAACAGTAGCCAACAGAGCGAGTCTAATCAATCCGCAGGGCACCCTAAAAACTCTACAAGTAAAAAAGTACAAATCTTGCATTGATTTAGCAAATGGATTTTTCTCTCTTAGGCTGGCAAAACAATCACAGGGAAAGACAGCTTTTACCCACCAGGGAAAAAGTTATGTTTGGCAGCGGCTACCACAGGGATATAAAAACTCTCCTAATGTATTTCAGTCGGTCGTGATGGACGTGCTCAAAGACTTAGGCGCCACAATTTACATCGACGATGTGTTTATCGCAGATGACACGGAGGAAGAGCACCTGGAGAGGTTAGCTAAAGTGGTGCAGCGAGTCACAGAGGCAGGATTGAAACTGAATTTGAAAAAATGCCAGCTTGGACAGTTCCAAGTGAATTATTTAGGGTTTCAAGTGACAGCAGACCTAGGACTCTCAGAAGGGTATAGGGAGAAACTCGAGCAAATTCAGCCTCCTGAGTCAGAGAACGACTTACAGAAGATCTTAGGGCTGTGTAATTATGTGAGAGATCATGTCCCTAACTATCAGAGATACGCCAAACCACTGTATGCCTGCCTAAAGAAAAAAGAAAATGACAGTCAAACGAATAGCAAAAAATTATGGGTCTGGACAGCAGAAAACCAACAGAACTTAGAAGAACTTAGGAAAAAGATTCAGGAAGCAGTAAGGCTAGAACCAAGAAGCCTAATGACAAAACTCATAGCTGAAGTCAGCTGCGACAGTGATGATGCCATGATAGCCGTAAAGAACGAAAACGGTGGATTAGTTACTCTATGGAGTTACACCTTGACCTCAGTAGAGAAAAAATTTCCTCAGGAAGAAAAAGAGCTAGCAGTGCTTGCTAGATACTGGGGGACATTAAAAGATTTGGCCCAGGGGCAGCCTATTAGAGTAGTGACACAAAGCCAAGTGCACAAGTATCTCAGAAAAGGGACAATAGAAAGTACCAAAGCTACTAACACAAGGTGGGGTAGATGGGAAGATATTCTATTAGACCCCGATTTGGAGATAGGCCCTGCACAGCCAGTAAGTAAAAAAAGCAGCCAAAGAAGTACCCGAAGAACCGAAGCAGCACGACTGGACTCTCTACACGGATGGATCCAAAAAAGGGTCAGATCAGGTAGCACATTGGGGATTTATCCTCAAATATCAGGGGAACGAGTGCTGCCATAGAAGGGGGAGAGTACAGGGAAGTGCACAAACAGGTGAAGTTACGACAGTACTCGAAGGGCTGCTAGAATTAACTCACAAGAGAATAAGAACAGCTAAAGTAGTGACAGACAGCCACTATTGTGCACAAGCTCTAAATGAGGATCTAGCCATCTGGGAAGAAAATGGATTTGAAAGTGCAAAGGGCAAAGTGGTAGCTCACCATGACTTGTGGAAGAAAATAGCTGAAATCAGGCTGAATCTGAAGTTAGAAGTAGAGCACCAGAAAGCCCACACTAGAGAAGGAAAATACTGGCAAGGCAACGAAGAAGTTGACCGTTATGTACAGCAGAGAAAAATAGTCTTTGTCGGGATCGAGGAGTGGGACAGAACCTCCGAAGGTCGGAGAGTCCCAGAGAAGTACGTGGAGCAGGTTGTACGGGGCGTGCATGAGGGGCTGGGTCATGCAGGCGTACAACCCACACGTAAGGAGTTGGAATGTCAGGAGCTCAGGGTCCCGTTGAAACAGGTCCGCAAGGTGTTGCAAAACTGTGATGTATGCGGTCAATACAACGCAGGAAGGCGAGGGCACCGAGTGGATGGACAGACCATCAAAAGTACCACACCATGGGGCTCAGTATGCATGGATGTAGCTGGGCCTATGGGAGTCACAGGCAAGAAAGGAGAGAAATACCTTCTAGTGTTGGTAGACTCGATGTCAGGGTACGTGGTGGTGAAACCAGCTAGAAAAGCTAATGGCAACAGTGTTGTTAGTATGCTGGAACAGGTCTGTGGGTCGCTAGGAGTTCCAAAAGAGTTGAGAACTGATAATGGGACACACTTCCGCAATGCACAGGTAGATCACTGGTGTCAGACTTTTGGAGTCATGCGCGTTTATTCGCCTCCTTACACACCTCAAGCCAATGGAGTAGCAGAAAGAGCCATAGCTTTAGTCAAAAATTGGATAGCTAAAAATGCTAATACCAAAGAATGGAGTACTAAAACTGTGGAGATAGGTCAGGCCTTGAATGACAGGAGAAGAGCTAATAGACCCTCCCCCTCAGAAGAGCTCAACCAACGATGGTTTAGTACGCCTGAAGTTGGGCGGAGCTCTGAGGATAAAGAGGAACAGTCAGACTCTGAGGCCCCATTCAGGGTAGGACAGAAGGTGTGGGTCAGAGCACAGGATCACCCATCAGCAGTTGCAGTGAAGCCCAAATATAACACCACAGACAGAGTGAGAAAAGTGTTAGATAAAAACACAGTTGAGCTAGAGAAGAAAGGGATCCAAGGAATAGAGCAACTGAAGCCAGTTCCTAGCTAGTTGAAACCAGAAACCAGAGTATGGCCACAGAACCAAGCACCATGCTCCCCTATATTAGACTGGCCACTATATGCGGGGGAGTGATACTAAGAAGAACAGTCTCAGGGCTTTGGACGGGTAGGGCCTTGAGCACATTGGAATATGCAAAGAAAGGATACCTGTCAAAAGAAGGAGAAACCTTCAGGTGGAGCTTGCAGGAGAACAATTGTACGCTCTGCCTGAAACCAAGTGGATTACCTCTTCTCTGGGAAGGACCAGGGACGGAGAAGCCCATCAAGCCTAAAACAAACAAGAAGAACGCACGTCAGCTGCAGATAAAACCTGTAAAGGTAATGGACGCATTCATTTGTGGAGAATGCAGGATTACCACATTACCTCGAGCAACTATCATCACACAATGGGACATAAGCGGCAAAGGCCCACAAAACTGTGCATGCGAGTGGGATGGAACCGAAATAAAATACTGTTCAGCCTGTGACACGCAGATGGAGGAAGGCCAACTGCTGCACTCTGAGAGGGCAATGGGCTGGCAAGTAAGGAGGTATCACAGTCCCCTCAAATCTTTCAAAGCTCAACTTGATGAGGAGGAAACCAAGACCTCGGAAGGATCCCTGACTGAACAGCAGTATGACCAAGAACTCATCTATAGCTCTTTAAAGGTAACACCTTCGGCCCCACTACTATATCCAGAACTAGGAGAACTAGATGAAAGAAAAGAGAAGCAGCAGCACAGGAAAAAGTTAGATCCCAGAGATTTGCTCGAGCAGGCTGTACAACGAGCCTGGCCCTATGATTCCTCGAGGGGTAAGAAAAGGAATGCCCCCCTCGGTATTCAGCAGTTCCCCTTAGTTTTTAGAGTACTTCGAAACCAAACAGGCGCAGGGAGCAAAGAAGAAGCAGGTATGTTACCTGACGAAGAAACCGGTGAGGCTAGACAGAGAAGCTGGACAGGGCCCTGGGAATTAACAACATGGGCTCAGCTGATTACGGAGGTAATTATGAACCAGGAAGTCCCCCTGGTGCCCCTGCCAGACGTTCCCCGAGAGACCGGAACCAGACGTAATAACTTGTACTATTGGATGGGCCAGGCATGAAGCTAAACCCATGCAGAAAACAGTCGAGTTCTTAGTAACCCCTGAAGCTTGGGAGAGGAAAGGAGTGCTTCAAATCCCCGGAACTGCTGCACGGAGGGCAGGAACGCCCACAAAACCCGACTCCACCCAAAGAGTTAAAGTTTCCGTGCAGATGGTCATTGCACCATACCAGGGAGTGTACTCGGTGGGAGCTGCAGTCCACCCGATCCAGGAAGAAGGAACGTGCCTGGTGGGAGCCACAGCCCACCCAATTAAGGAATACAAAAACTGCTCGGAGGAACCAGTAGCAAACAAAACTGAGAAAAAAGGACTGAGAAGTTGGGCCAAAAAAGCATTCCAAGGAAAATGGAAGCATGCGGACAAGAAAGCGCGCAAGTAGGAAATGAACAAGGGGTCGCTGGACTCATCGCTGGGAGCAAGAAAAGAAAAGGTAAAGAACCTCTAAGAAAAACAATAAAAAACCCAAGCCACATCTGGAAAAAAATAGGGCACGTAAAACAAGTCAGGCCTATTGAAACATGTCGTGTTGAAACCAGTGCAATAGCAGCCTTACCAACGTGGAAGTATAAAGTAAATGCCTTTAATACTCAGAGTAGCCATACAACTGAGGAAGAAGTACAGAACATGTTGTTTCAAGCACCCGGAACTGAGATATATAAACCAGCCCTGCTTGTAAGAGGCCAAGTGGTGGAATTAGACAGACCAAAAAAGGACTTTTCAAATTTCCTGGCAAAAACAAGAAATTATTATAATTCACATCTGCAAACGGATCTCACTAGAGCTAGCCACAGAGCCCCTGGCCTAACCTTGTTGAGTGATAACTTAAAATTCCCATATAACCCTAGCCCGATGGGAACACCATGGATCTTTAATATGGTCCAGATGGAAATAAAGAATAAGCTAGTTACACTAAAGTGGGGCCCAAACTATGAAGAACCTCACCAAACAGAGTACTGTGAGATCTCTCTGGGAGGACTGATAATTTGGGCTACAAGCCCGACACTGAGAACCAAAATCAACAAAAGAATAGCAGAACCAGAACGAGTGGTGATTGAAAACACTCAGTTACCCCTAAAAATGTTGTATGATCGAGTCCAAACTCCACTCGACAGGTGGCATTCACACCCCGCACGAGCGGCAAACAGAATAAAAGTATCTTATAGAGGACACCCGCTGATCAGCCTGACAACAGCGCTGACAGAGATGGGAGAAGCCTACGACCAACATAAGGCCGCAAGAGAGGAGCTGGTGGAGCGAGTAATGGGAGAAGCAATGGAGAGATACGGTGATTGGGATGAAATGATTAGCTATCTTGGCGATCAGCTTGAGCCAACGGAGGGACCCCTAGGAGAACCCTCTGAATGGTCGGTCAGACAATGGAAGTGGGTGTGGCGAGGATTAAGACCAGACTTACACCACCCCTCACCGCTCAGTGTAGAACTTTATAAAGGGCGAGTAACAAATAGAGATCCCAGAGGATCTGGATCCGAGCAGCCCACGTATCCGGTCTACCAGAAGACAAGATACCCTAAGCGAGCATGTCTGATTGCACCCTCACCAGGGGCCCCGTATGTGAGGAAGATATTATAGACTCAAAACCCCTTAGTGCTAGAGTAGCCAACGTACTAATCCAGTGCAAACAAACTAACTCGAAAATACCAGCCTTAAAAACTGCAAATGGCATAATATGGCTTGACGAACCAGAAGTTGACTTCTTCAGATGGGACGACCCTTCGAGAAATTATTTCTACTCCAATCGCCAGTATAAGAGGCAACCTCACCTGGACGATCCCCAAAAGGAACAACATTCAAGGCAAGTGTACCTCCCTAGATACGACACCCAGCTCCAACCTTGCCCACCAACATCCCCATGGATATTTAACGTGGTCTACCTGACCCTATGGGGAAAGGAAATAAAGCTCAGATGGGGACCCAATTACCACGAGCCATACCAGAGCCGATTTTTCGAGGTCTCGATAGGGGGAATGATAATTTGGAGTACAAGCCCAAGAATGGTGAAAGCTATCAGAAGAAGAATGGATAACCCAAAACGGTACGTGTTTGAGAATCAAAATCTGCCTATAAGAATTATAAGATATCGGGAATCTACACCATTTCACGATCACTGTCCTTGGACAAGAAAGGCTTACACAGTACACGTCTTATACCAACGTAATCCCCTGATAACGCAAATAGAGACATTAGCAGAACATGGTCCAACTGCACTTCAATATCTAGAGGCCCTTTGTAAGGCTCAACGGAAAATAACTGCAGGACCTAACCCTCAACAAAGTTGGAGCCTCTCAGGACCCCAACTTGAACCCGAAAAATGGCTGGTAACTCAATGGAAATGGGTGTGGAAAGGACTACAACCAGGGCTGCCACACACTTCTCCTATATACCTGGAACTCCTTAAAGGACGAGTATCGACAGCCCGCAGACACACAGAGCCAAGACATCGAGGACGAAGGAGCAAGGGCCCCTCTCGAAATGATTCACGTGAGAAACAGAAACTCCAACAATGATGAGCCAAGTAGCGATGAAAGCGATGATGAAGCGACCCCAAACCGACCTATGGACCGTAAAAGGATTACGATTTTGGATAAAGCAACCTGCCTGCGAACCCTGCTGCGGGGACTCGTAGTGTTAATAGGCTTCGCAATGTTGTTGGTTATCTTATACCTAGCCGGGGTCAGGCCCTGGAGCCTGACTCATGTGACAGTGGCCCATGAAAGATCAAAGTATGCAAACATGACCTGTTGGAATGTCACCGCAAAGAACATTCTTCTGCCCTGGAACCCAACGAAGAGCATCCAGAACCAAACAGCAGCATGGAATAAAGTAAAGAGAGCAGGATATCAGGCCTGGATGGACAGATTGAAAGTCACCGCAGGATGGAGCTCGGCTTTAATGGCCGAAAATCTAAACGTAACAGACCATCCCATCGACCCGGAACCCAATGGATGGGTTGTCACAAATCTAGAAATACGGCCGGATGGAAGAATCATCAGGATAGCAGTTTTGCATAATCGAGTCAACCGAATAATAAGGTGTAATTGGGTACAACCTCAGGATGAACCCTCCGAGTGGCACTGTGATTGGAGCTACCGACCATTAATTGCATTAAAACGTCAAGGCTACTGGGACCACGATGTAGTTTTCCCAGCCCCACCTAAAAACGACAGCTGCCAGTCAATACTCCCTCGTTGGAAGTTCTGGGGAGGTATCCACTTAGACTGTGACCTGATTCCCCCTCTCAATCAGAGAAACCACACGGACAAATACCTGAATTCAACCAAAAGTAAGGTAATCCACACAGTAAGACATGAGAAGAAGCTCAAAATTAATGCTACTGATTGGAAATCTAACAAGCGACCTACACCGCGACCCGGAACAGCAGCTAAAGCTAAACCGGTGAAGGTAGGAACGCACTATGTAATATGGAAAAACGGAAAAGCAATGGTCGATTTGAACAAGGAGTGTAAAGAGACTAAAGCGCTCAAACTCTCTCCTTGTTATTGGAACTTAGTAACCGAATGTCCAACTCAAAATTATTTACCCATAACTCCAGTACAGAATCAGCGTTATTATTACTGGAGTTGGGCAGCCATATTCCACCCCCATAATGCCTGGCATGAGAACTGGTTGAACATGACATTACCATGGGTCTGGATTGAACCTGGGCTGCTACACTTCGAAGGTGACTTCGAGGAGGGGCAAACCAGGCTTCTTGAAGGTCTCAAGGGACCGTATCATACGGATATGTATGTGTAAAAACTGCCAAAACCAGATGAACTTCTCAATGCACCTAAGGGCGATTTTGACAAAATAGACAAATGTGTAACTGAGCGAATTTTTCTTAGTCTTAACAACTCAGTGTGGGAGAGTAGTGGAGCATCGCCTAGATGTAGATTATGGGAAACAGAGGTCGCCGTTATGTCCACCTGGCGATATGATTGCACAGAATTACGTAGACAAAAAACGGTTAAAATCCTACTCCAAGCATGGCATGAATATCATCAACGGGATGACTCTAGAACATGGTGGGGGTTTCAGGAAGAAGAGATTAGAGAATGGGTAGCCCCATGTTTGCAACTTTCAAATAACTACTG
>NC_056498.1:94870041-94872160 GCF_014905685.2 Nematolebias whitei
AATTGGCGGCCATCATGGAGAAGGCTGCAGGCAGTGGAAACCTTACAGTACCCCCCCCTCAAGAATCGCCTCCAGGCGACCTGTGGCGCTTCTCCGGGTGGGCACGGAAGAAATTGGTGATGAGGCTGGGATCCAGGATAAAGGAACGAGGAATCCAGGACCTCTCCTCAGGACCATAACCCTCCCAATCGACCAGATATTGGAATCCCCGGCCTCGGCGACGAACGTCCAGGATGGTCCTGACAGTGAAGGCCGGGTGATTGTCAATCAGTCGGGCGGGCGGAGGGAGGTCGGAAGTTGGGCACAAGGGGCTCTCGGAGACCGGCTTAACTTGGGAGACGTGAAACGTGGGGTGTATCCTCATAGAAGTAGGGAGTTGAAGACGTACTGCAGACTGACCAATGAGCCTTGTGATAGGGAAGGGACCGATGAATCGGGGGGCCATCTTCCTCGGGGTGTCCTTAATATTAATGTCCCTAGTGGAAAGCCAGACTCTTTGACCCACCTGATAGGACGGGGCTGCAGATCGATGACGGTCAGCAAACCTCTTCTGCTGGGTTGCGGTGCGAGAAAGAGCCGCTTTGATTTGACGCCAGACTCGTCGGCAACGGCGGAAGTGATGCAAGACAGACGGGACTGATACCTCGATCTCCTGGCTGGGAAATAAGGGAGGAATATATCCAAGTGAGGCCTCAAACAGAGACATACCTATGGCAGATGATTTGTGAGCGTTGTGGGCGTATTCGACCCAAACCAGGTGTAGGCTCCAGGCCGAGGGGTTACGTTCGGCGACGCACCGGAGAGCGGTCTCGAGCTCCTGGTTGCAACGCTGTAGTATGACATATGCTGGATATATTCATACATTTTTCACGAGTTCTTCATCTTTCTGACTGTGTAAATGTCGTGCGTTGAGTTTAACAAAAATGTAACGAGAGAGACGTTAATTATCTTTGACCCATCAAATGAATGCGGTCATTTATTTGCAGAATCAAAGTTTAACATCAAACATTTACATTAATTTGGCAAAATATGAAAACAATAACAATGGCAAGTTCACAGAAAGTGGACAATACGGCGATTGTCCTCACTTCTCAGCAGAACAACAGACATCAATCACAGAAAGTGATTGAGAACTTTGCTTCAGATATTTCTAAAATATCTGTAATGATTTTAGGAGAAAGGAGAGTTTAAGATGGAAAATGGAGATTTATCTTACAGAGAGATGTGTGAGGGAATTAATCTGTTTGACCAGAAACGTGCACGCTCTTTGGGGAATCAGCTTGGCCACGGTACACTTGGTCGAAAATAGAACCTTCTACCTGGTTGATGATAAAATCAGCGTCGGCGTAGGGTTCCTTTCTGACTCTTTCAGCGTCTCCATGAGGACAGCCAAACCCTTAGAGAGTCGTGCGAGGTTATCCAAACAGAAGTTATAATTCCCAAATTCCAATCTGCATCCTGGGTTGTCAGAATTCTGAACTCCTTCAGAACTCTCTTCAGAGAGTTAAACTCTGGAACTCTTTACTCTTTTTCTCTCTTTAACTCTTTAGCTCTTTAACTCTTTAGCTCTTTAACTCTGGCGAGAACCGGGAAGTTGCCACATTTAAATGAGTTGACTTCCGGGTCATTTTAGAGCTTTCTGATTGGTGTATGGACCAGATCAGAGGTGTGGTTTGTGATGTAAGGTGTTATCAAAGTCAAGGGCAGAGAATGAGATTACTTAAAACAGACAGAAAGATTATTGGAGAAAACGAGACTTCGTGGAGCCTCTACTCTGATTATCTGCTGTAAAGATTAAACATGACATTTCTTCTCAGTAAACATTTTAGTTGACCGAAGCCTGAACTTTAACATACTTACAAATTTGCTCATTGAAGACAGAAAAATCAAGAAATGCATATTAACCTGATTTCTTCTTTGAATGAGGAATAAAAATCATTACTTACTGTTTATGTAAATAAAATGAGTAGTTCTCTTCAACCTGTAAACATTGAGTGAACTAACACAATTTGATTATCAAACATTTGTAAAATAGTAATGATCATAGAGAATTGTCTTTTCTACTTGATTACTTCAAGAAAGAAAAGTCTCCAGATGGCTCAAACTGTATTTCTGGATG
>NC_056498.1:94872260-94875843 GCF_014905685.2 Nematolebias whitei
GCGATGACTCGTCATCGTTTGTGTGTGTGTTAACCCCCCCTTCTTCTTATGAGGGGTTGTTTGAGGCAACAACAGTTATGTCTTGGTGTGTTCCACCGACATCTGTTATGTTGTCATTCGCATCCTCAGATGTAATAGGAATTACATTACTGCATAGTGCTCCTGGATGGGTTCCCGTGTCAGTGTGTTTCAAAGTTTCTAACAACCTGCGTATTTTCTCTGTCTCTTCCGAGTTCAGAGGTGTAGGGCCTTGTTTCTGGAACTTTTGTGATTTTTTTCGCCTCGGTTCGTTTCGTCCGAGGTGGGGGACGGTCAGGTACGTCTTTCGGGGGTTCCTTTACGTACTGCCCCTGATGATATGGTTTCCCATATCGTTGCGTCCTCCGCTCACCCTTTTTACGATAATCACGTTCATCCTCTGAAAGAGGAGCATTTTTGTCCCAGCGTGCACCTTCATTACGTGGTTTGTTATTTTGAACAGACTGTTTTCTCTCCTTCTTAGGAGGAGGCGGCGAGGCGCGTCGTCCTTCTAGTTCAAGAGGGAGGGGTTTAACCTTTACACTGGGAAACACTTCTATGGGCGTCTTAGCATGAGAACTCGCTTCAAACACATTCACAGCACACTGCTTAATCTCACTGATGGATTTTTCTCTGAAATTTGCCATCATTTGTACTGATTGTTTAAAATCAGTGTGGAGATTTTTGCTGAAAACAAATTTAAAATTTTCATCTTCTTCCATTCCGGTTTCATTTCTGTTACCAAAATAAGCTTGGAAGATTCTTTTGTAATAAACTTTTGGATGTTCAGTTTTACCCTGCGTGACCTTGTCTGCAGCTGGGAAACCAGCAGGTCCCGTGCAGGAGTCGTATTCTCTGATCAAAGCTTCACACAGAAGGTTGTAATTCCTTCTCGTTGCATCTGGTAGACGCTCGATGAAGGTGAACACCTCTCAGTCCGAAGTGAGCCGTATCAGACTGATCTTATCCTCTACCGTAGCATTAGGATAAGATCTCAATCTGAACTCCAGATCTTTGAGGTACGCTTTTGTTCCAGATGAGCCCATCGGTCCTGGTACAAAACGTTGTACATATTTTGAGATTTTCTGCAAATCATCCATTGAAAAAGACAGTATCAACGGTCTCTCTTGTGTGTGTGATGGTGCAGATTGGTCAAGGACTGCCCCTACCGCCCAAGATGGGGGTGGGGGTGGCTGATAAGGGTTGGGAGGAAGAGGTGCATATCGGTGCAGGTCTGTCCCTACCACCCGTGATGGGGGTGGAGGTGGCTGCATGGTGTCGGGAGGAAGAGGTGCATATTGGTGCAGGTCTGTCCCTACCGCCCATGATGGGGGTGGGGGTGGCGGCATAGTGTCAGGAGGAAGAGGTACATATCGGTACAGGTCTGTCCCTACCGCCCATAATGGGGGTGGGGGTGGCGGCATAGTGTCAGGAGGAAGAGGTACATATCGGTGCAGGTCTATCTGGGGTGGTTGTGGCTGACCCGGGCCCTGATACTGTTCGTCTCTGAGTCTCAGACCAGCTCGCCCCATTTCAGAAATCTGGTTTGTAGCTGTAGCTAGTTTCTCCTCACAAGCTGTCAGGCGCTCCTGTGTTGTCTGACATTCACTTTGTAAATTCAGCCATTGTCGGAGTATTTTCGCCTTTTCTGCCTTGCAAGCGTACAGCTCCTTTAATGCCACCTGCAACTGTGCTTGTAGCACATCGTTATCTGCACACGCGGCTCGGTACGCTTGTTCTTTATCCCTAATCCTCTCCTCATATGATTGAGCCTGTTCTGACAGCTCAGTCTTTAAGAGGTCCCTATCAGTCTGAAATTGTTGTTTCTGCAAATCAGATTCATTCATCAATTCGTCACACCTCTCCTTTTCAGAATCATATCCGTTGAACAGCATGACATTTTGTTCAACCAGATGGTCCAATTCCGCTTTCAGAAGCAGAGAAATTTTTGCTAACCGTTCACGGCTCGATTTTGTGTCCTCTGACACTTTAGCTGCTTTTGCCAACCTCTGCAGTTCCTCATCTCTTTGATTGTCATCAAGGTCTTGTAATTGCTCTAATTGTTTACCAATAATTGAATTTGTTAAAATATGTAAAGCCGCTTGGACGGCATCTCTGGAATGCAAGGGGTCAGGGTTTCCTTCTTCGTCCGCCATTATCTGCTATTTAGAAGTTAAATAGGAGATGTAAATGTTTAGGTGGTAAAATAAAATCAGAAGAGTTTCTCTCTACTGATGTATTTACTCTTATTTAGTGATTTATCAATTAAACGTGCGTTATCTTTTTAGCAAGTGAGTAAACTTTTTCCAACTTTGTGAATATCTGTAACTGTTTCTATTTTTAAAAAGTTTGCTTTAATTTTTATTTTGTACCTTTTTCTTAAGGAATTATCAGTGAATAAAAATGTGTTCGGTAAATGCTCTTTGCATAAATACCTTTATAACTTTTAAAATGCAAGATAACAGTGATTATTCAGTTTTGAGGAACGTTTATTAACTCAAAAATGCCTTTTAAAAGAAAATACGTTTAATTTCACTAAAATAACCTAAAAAGCGAAGTGAAAACCTGTGATCTCACGTTTATCCAGAAGGTGTCAGTACAACCTTATTAATTTTAACTCAGACACTGTTAGTGTTGTCCAGTAGGGGAGCTATAACTTCCTGTGGCGTCCGGTCGTTAGCTGTTAGCAAAAAATTAGCATCGGCTAGACTCGGATAAAACTAACATTTCTGCACGGATTTTTTACACAAGCGTGGCAAAATTTTAGCAATTAGACTTCGAAGAACCTAAACAGCATTTCAGAACACAGCTTTAAAGCGCTTTTCAGCTTTAAAAAGCAGATTTTATTCCCTATGAAAACGAGTTTCCATTTCCGGGTCACATGACTGAAATCACCAATTACAGAGCAGCACGGGGGTGAGAGGAAATGACGTAGCCACGTCATTCAACTTCTCAGCGAATCAGAGCGCTCCACAGCAGCAAAATTCCACCAATCACAAAACGTTTCAGCAACTAGCATGATAGATTAGCATGAAATGAGTTCGTCAACTTTTCGTCTTTTAAACTGTCAAAATGCACTTTTTCTGTTAAAAACTGTAACGAATCAACACTGAGCTGCACGGAGTCTGCTACTCCGGTCTCAAAAACGTCTTTCTAGCTATTTAAAAAAAACTCGTCCGAACCTTTTCAGAACCGAGCCGGACCAACAGAACCTCCGTCCGTTTGGACCGTCTTTAAACAGAATGAAGCGTTTTTACCCAAACCCAGCTTTTAGTTACCATAACAGGCGTACAATTTCAGCTTTCATAAAGACTCAATGACACTATTTCAGCTTTCTGTGAGCTCCCAAGCATCACAGCCCAGCACGCTTAAAACATGCAGCGTTTTGACTTCAAAGCGGCGCAGCTTGAGCTGCGTTTCAGCACAGCTGATAAACTGTTACTTTCTTTCATGCCAACATGTAAAAACAATCTTTACACGAATACACAGTCATTTATGAACCGTCACGGGCCACCAAATGTAGTATGACATATGCTGGATATATTCATACATTTTTCACGAGTTC
>NC_056498.1:94875943-94881639 GCF_014905685.2 Nematolebias whitei
AATTGGCGGCCATCATGGAGAAGGCTGCAGGCAGTGGAAACCTTACAAAATGAGAATGAACTAAAGAGACTAATCAGTGCTTTATCACATTCAGACACTGATGGGACACACATTGGAGGCGTCGAGGGGTTCAGTGTCTTGCCCAAGGACACTTCGACATGTGACTGCTGGTGGATTCGAACCCCCAACTCTTGCATTGGCGGACGACTGCTCTAACCAATCTTCTAACCTCTGCCCCACCACTCCTCCAGGACGTCCCCATATAAGTATTGTCCATTTATATCAGGACCCACTGCAGTTTGCTTATCGGTGTGGAGTTAGAGTTCAAGATGCCAATGAATACACCTGCTTCAGCAAACTCAGTCATCTAGAAAAAGCAGCCAGCACTGTGAGAATCATGTTATTTGATTTTTCCAGTGCATTTAACAAAATCCAGCCTGATTCACTTTGTAAAAAGCTCCAGAAGACTCAGGTGGAGGCCTCAATAATCACCTGGATCAAAGATTACCTTACAAACTGACCACAGTTTGTGAAACTGAAGGGTTGTGTGTCTATCCAGGTGTTCAGTAGCTCAGGAGCACCACAGGGGACTGTTCACTCACCATTCCTTTTCACTCTGTACACCTCAGATTTCCAGTACAAAACAGACTCCTGTCATCTGCAGAAATATTCAGATGACTGCAGTTGTTGGGCGTATCAGAGATAGACAAGAAGTTGAGTACAGGGAACTGGTAGACTGATTTGTGGCATGGTGTGAAAAAAATCATCTCATCTTGAATGTGAACAAAACAAAGGATATGATTGTAGATTTCAGGAGAAACAGGAACAGGTCCAACACTATTTCCATCATGGGAGAAGAAGTGGAAGTGGTGAAGAAGTATAAATACCTTGGGGTTCACCTGGACAACAGACTGGACTAGAAATGCAACAGTGAAGCCGTCTACAAGAAGGGACAGCAGACTGTACTTCTTAAGGAAGCTTAAGTCCTTCAGTGTCTGCAACAAGTTGCTGCATATCTTCAAGTCTGTTGTAGAAAGTGCTATCTTTTCTGCCATCATCTGCTAGGGTAGCAGCACCAGAGCAATTGACTTAAAAAAATCAACAAGCTCATATAGAGGGCTGGCTCAGTTCTGGGGACTCCTTTTAGAACCTTTGGAGATGATTATATAAAGAAGGATTCTTCATAGCAGCAGCAGCAGGACGGCAGCTCCCTGGCTTCTCTGTAGTCCGTAACATCAAACTGACCCGATTTTGATCCGGACTAAAAGTTTGGTACCTCTTCCAACCGACTTCAGAGCTTAGTGGACTCAGAGAGCTGAACGGAACCGCCCAGGAACTTTTTTGGTCTAGGACCAGGACCGCTTCCAGCCCATAGGTCACCCCAAATGCATCTTGCCTTCCAGGTGGCCTCTTGAGCTGGAGAGACGTTGTCTGAAGGTCTGGAATTTTTTTTCCTCTGGATTCCAACCTGACTTTTCATCCAGACCTCTGTGGTCTCTTCAGTTCCAACAAGGATCGCTGTGTGGTTTTGTGCTGGCTTTCTGTCAAACTGGCTCTATTCGTGGGTGTCTGCTGTCGGTCGTGGGGAAGTTGGCCCGAGCCAGACCAGAACCTAGCCGGTCTCAGCCTCAGCAGGCGCTTGATACTTGCTCATTGAAGGGCCAGCCCTCCATTGCGTTTGCTGTCAGCTGTGGCAGAGTTTGTTGGAATCAGACCAGAACTCAGCCAAGAATGGCTCCAGCCTTTATGGTCAGTCTGAGCACTACTCAACTGGAGGAAGCCTCTTTTGCCGGGAAGCGCAGAGGAGGAGCTGCTCGAAGGAAGAGTGGCATCTGCATCAGAGGTCTGCTGATTTTCCATCTGCACTTACCTAGATTTTGGATCCGTTTGGGACCACCGATTTGGAGCTTGTCAGCTGAAGGATCTGTTCCAGATCACGCTGTTGGTATTGTTTGTTTATTTCTTTGAGCTCAGTTCAGACAGATCCTGAACCTGCGGAGGGCTCTACATGATGTGTTTTTTTTCTCCTAACCTGGATCAGATCTCTGTTTATCGAAACTGAGTCAGAGCCTGGATCATGCCATCTAGAACGAGTAGACTCTCTAGCAGCCCCTTTTGTTCTTTAATATGGATTACCTGTTTCTGCCTGTTGGTTCTGGATCCACCTTCTGTGCAACATGAGCGCAGCAGGTGTGACTTTTCTGCATTGGGATGCTGGAGCACCCCTCAGCCCAGTTCAAACTGCAGTTGGACCACCATGCTGGGCTCGTTGGTCCATTTGAACCATGATGTTGTCTCTTCTGCTCCATCTTCATCATTTTCAGATCTCTGACTATTTGGAGTCGCTGAACCTTGTTAAAGCATCTGGATCTGCCCTTCCCTGCCAACTTCACTGTTTATGGGTGCTAAGTAATCATGTCTTTATAAATTCTTCTCACCATGGTTTGATTATGGTGCTACAGTTGTGCAGTGGAGAGCATCCTGTGCTCCAGCATCAACGTGTGGCATGGAGGCATGGAGGCTGCACAGTTGCAGAAAGAAAAGCTTTGCAGAGAGTGGTGAAGGCTGCACAGAAGACTGTCGGAGTCAGCCTCCCCACCATCACAGATATCTACACCTCCAGATGCAGGAAGAGGGCTACCTGCATCATGAAGGACCTCACTCACCCAGCACACACACTTTTTGCTCCACTCCCCTCAGGAAGGAGGTTGAGAAGCATTAAGTGTAGAACCACTAGACTGAGGAACAGCTTCTACCCTGACTCATGACTCTCTAACTAGAATAATCAATGTGAAAAATCACATCATGTTGCTGCTGATCTGTTTCAATGTTGATGTGTTCATGCGTGCACATCCGCTCACACAGACTCATGTTCATGTTTGTGCTGATGTTCAATGTTTTATGTTATGAGTGCTTAGTGTATATTTAGTTGATGTTTTTCTTATTTCATATCTTAGATGGTATTACTGTTTTTCTTATACATTTTATTGTTGGATGTAACTGGGACCCTGTGTACATAATTTCGCTCCACCACATGTACCACATGAATGACAATAAAGAATCTCTGACTCTGACTCTGACTCTGACTCTGACTTATGGGGGCTAAGTGTCACAATATTAACACCTGTAATTACACATCTGTCAAAAAAAGTACAAGAACATGTCTATTGCAATGTCTAATGCAACCTGACCCAAATCTTTGGGCTTTCCAATTTTTACTTTTTATTTATTGTAACTGCATTTTGACATATCTTGTGTGGTGTAGCTGCAGAAAGTTGGATCTGTGGGTGGAGGATAACAATCAGCTCTTGTCCAAGTTTGATTTTTTTACTCCTGTTTTCTGATTTTCATTTTATTCATTATGTTGCATTTTTTGAAATTCATTTGCTTGCACTGCTGCTGAATTTTTGGAAGCTATAAATGTAACCTTATCCAAATTTATGGTTAAAAATGCAAAAGCATGAAAATCAAAAAGAGTGTTGGAGTTATTTACCTGAAAACAACTGAATGATACATGCTCATTGTTGAACTTAGTGAAGAAGTGTGCTTGTGTAGTGAAATAGACCGCCAACATCAATCTGTCTCTGAAGACCTTCAGGGGACAGGAACTGTTATTTCATTGATTTGAATCCAGAAATACAAATTATCTCATCAAGAGACTATTCAATTGTATCCTGAATTAATCAATTGAAAGAACACTCTTCTTTTTATGTTATCATTACTATTTTACAATATCTTGATAATCAAAAGTGTGTTTAGTTCATATCATTTCTAATGTTGAAGTAAACCACTCATTTAAATCAACTGTGAAACAGTATTAATGATTTTTAAACCTCATTAGACTTAGATCATACAAGTTAAATGTCTATTTACGAAGTAAGTGTGCATTTAGTCTTCTGTCTGTGTGAGGAGTGGGCTTTATGTTGGTCAAATGTCAGAGCACAAGTTATGAGAACGAAGTGCCTTGTTTTTAAAACTCTCAGACAGTAAATAAGAAACTGGCACCTGCAAAGTCTGTAATTTCTTCAAAATATTTTCCTGTCTGTACTAACCGTTCTTAAAAACATTTCTGCTGTCTGCTGACTCCTAATAACCCTCTGACATCACTAAAACTACACCCCTGCTGGTTGTGTCTACTAATCAGGAAGTACCAAGTGATAGGAAGTGGATACCCTTTAAAAGTCAACACTTCTTGGAACTATTCAGTCTTCTCAGTCTTCTTGGAACTTTCAGCCTTACTGGAAGACTCAGTCTTACTGGAGTCTTCCAGCTGAACTAAGTAGCTGATGGATTGGACCATGTGCCAAGGGTCCGTCCATTCCAGCTGAGTCATAGCATGTCTCGTTGAACTCACCCAGAGCATTAAATGCTATCAACTTCGAAGGAAGCTTATTCTGTTGAACGGATTATATGGAACTACTTCGGAAGATTCTCAGCCACCCTGACCGGAGACTCTGAAAAGGTAGCGTGCCAATGGACCTCTGTTCCAGAGATGATGTATCCTCTGCTCAGGTAACGAGTCGTCACGAGTCGTCACGCACCGAGTGTACCAGAGGGCTGAGCTGGGGTCGGAGGAAGGGTGCCATTTCTGGTCAACACATCTTCCTTCATCCATCTAAACCTCCTCTTTAAATCTTTAAACTTCTTTACTCCTTCTCTTTAAACTTCTATTTGCCAGTAAATCAAGCTAGATGCCTTCAGAGATTAATCATTCTCCATCAGTAATCTTCTGTTGTCTTGTTTAGTAAATCTTGCTAAGTTTATTAATCAGAAACAGATCAGCCAATCAATGTGTACATGTTTGATGTTAAATTTTGATTCTGTTAAATAAATGACCACATTTATTCTGATGGGTCAAAGATAAATTACGTCTCATGAAGGGCTGTAACAACGAATCGATAAAATCGATAAAAATCGATGATTAAAAGCGTTGGCAACGAATTTTGTTATCGAGTCATTGTGTCGCGCGATTATACGTCTTTCACGGCGCTGCGGAGCCGTTTTGTTCACGGGCAGTTCATTGTCAATGCTGTCTGACTGAATAAAGTTTGAAAGAAAAAAAACTGCAGCGCTAGTTGAACAGAGTGAGGGGGGAGCAAAGCAGAGGCAGTGTTTTCAAAGGAAATTAAGTAAGTTTTACAAATGACCGACACAGCGAAAACTGTTCGACCCAAGTCCTCCAAAGTGTGGGAGAACTTCACAAAGATAAAAAATGAGAATGATGCCGCTTTGAAAATCTCCGACACGACACGGGAGAACCACAGAGATAAACGTAAACATGACGGAGTCACGAGGAGGAAGAAGGAGCTGCAGCTGATACAACTCTTCATGTGTTGCAGGTGAGTCTCTACAATTTAACAAATTGTTCTTTTTCCAAGAGAGAAAACGTAACGTCACTCTCTCTGGTAGATGAAGCTGTTTGTTTGTTTGTTTGTTTGTTTGTTTATCTGATTAATGACGGTGATAGAGAACGCATGTGTTACTTTTTATTTAATTTAATTGGTACAAGCAGTGTTTAAATGTGATTTATAAATAAATCTAACACAAAGATAAAAATTTAATGAATAAGCTTCAACTTTTTAATTTGCTGGCAAAGTCTGAAGATACTGCATATATGGCAAGATGAATTGCATTTAAACAGGAATTAAAGTAATTTATTACACCTACTCAAATGTGTGTAATTAAGTATTTTATAT
>NC_056498.1:94881739-94883661 GCF_014905685.2 Nematolebias whitei
CCTGGGTACAGTCTGTGGTACAGAAAACAGTCAATAGCTTTGTCCTGCTCCAAAATTTTCAGGCAATCTATTAACTTTTTCTTGTAACCACTTCCTGGATCTCTTTTCAGAGGTTCATAAGTGTTTAAGTCACTAAGGAGTGTCATAACTTTCTCAAGATAGTCTTTCTGGTTCAAAATCACTGTGCACCTTCCTTTGTCTGCTGGTAGAATGATGATGTTTTTGTCTTTGCTAAGAGTGGTGAGTGCACCCCTCTCCTCTCTACTGATATTGGAAGGTGGTGGTTTGGCATTGCTGAGGC
The DNA here is from genome assembly GCF_014905685.2 of Nematolebias whitei. Taxonomy (NCBI): domain Eukaryota; kingdom Metazoa; phylum Chordata; class Actinopteri; order Cyprinodontiformes; family Rivulidae; genus Nematolebias; species Nematolebias whitei. Next base: position 94,882,041 of record NC_056498.1, read on the forward strand.
AGGCTGAAACTTTGATTCTGAGCTGTTCTGCTTCAGCTTCTTTAATTTTGTTGTTGCGGATGGCTGACTCAGTAGCTGTGATCATCTCCACCAGCGGAATTCTACTTGGTGCAACCGCAAAGTTCAGTCCCCTGGCAAGAATCTCTGTCTCTGGCTGGGTGAGCTGTCTGTCAGATAAATTCTTCACCCACTTTTCTGTCTCCCTGGCATGTAATTGACTACTGGAGTGTTGTCCTACACTGAATGTGTTGTTATTGGAATAGTGATGGTGTTGATGAGCTATTAGTACGTTAAACTTGTTTTGTTGTCGAGTCTTGGACTTGACATGCTGTGCTAAGCGTGCCTGATCTGTACAGTCCATCACTTGCTGAAGTGTGGTCTGATCTATACACGTTGTTAGTTTCTGTTTAATGTGCTCTTCTTTGGCCTTCAAGGCCTCAATAGTAAAATTGGTCTGTCTCACCCGTTCATTCAGCAGCTGGATCTGTGCCTTCTGAAGGATCTTGCTTGCCCGGTACCCGCTGACTGAAGATTTTAGTTCCAGGCTCTTGGGAATGATGCCACTTTGTCGACATCTGAGGTTGAATCGCAAATGGTTCCTGTAGTCTGCCCTCTTCCTTACCGTTTTCTCAAACTCTCTAACTAGTTTGAGGCAATCCTGGCCAAAGTGGTTCAAAATATCCTGATGCATGCTGTCCCCCTCTTACAATGCTGTGATTGCTAGTATCACTCAGCCCTCTGTGAACAGTAAACAGCCATCAGTGTGCTAATGATCCATTGTTAGGCTGATGGTCCTTCTTGAGCATGTGATCAGCTGGTTTTGGTTGTCAGCAGCAAAACTGGTTGATCCACACTGAGACAGTGCTATTTAAGAGACTGAGCTGAATACAGCTCCTCAGACTGAGGAAGTCTCTCGGATGAGAGACGAAACGTTTCTACATTTTTTGTTGATTTGCTTTGTTTTGTTTTTTTGAATGTCCAGAGGACCAGATTTAACTTTTGTAGATTTTTCTACCTGGATTATTGAGCATGCATCAGGTTGCACTGAATGTGTTGTTATTGGAATTGTGATGGTGTTGATGAGTTATTAGTAAGTTAAACTTGTTTTGTTGACGAGTCTTGGACTTGACATGCTGTGCTAAGCGTGCCTGATCTGTGCAGTCCATCACTTGCCGAAGTGTGGTCTGATCTAGGCACGTTGTTAGTTTTTGTTTAATGTGATCTTCTTTGGCCTTCAAGGCCTCAATGGTAAAATTGGTCTGTCTCACCCGTTTATTCAGCAGCTGGGTCTGTGCCTCCTGAAGGATCTTGCTTGCCCGGTGCCCGCTGACCGAAGATTTTAGTTCCAGGCTCTTGGGAATGATGTCACTTTGTCGACATCTGAGGTTGAATCGCAAGTGGTTCCTGTAGTCTGCCCTCTTCCTTGCTGTTTTCTCAAACTCTCTAACTAGTTTGATGCAATCCTGGCCAAAGTGGTTCAAAATGTACTGAAACATGCTCAATAATCCAGGTAGAAAAATCTAAAAAAGTTAAATCTGGTACTCTGGACATTCAAAAAACAAAGCAAAACAACAAAAAAATGTAGAAACGTTTCGTCTTTCATCCGAAAGACATCCTCAGT
>NC_056498.1:94883761-94895387 GCF_014905685.2 Nematolebias whitei
GCTTATTCCTGGTTTTCGTACTACTCTGGGTTCAGTCTGTTGTGACACATTTGTTCAATTTGCTTTGTAGAAATCTAATAGAGTGCTGTATGAATGGGTAAATGGGGGCACAGATTGTAGTGTAAAGCGCTTTGAGTATCTTGATCAGATAGAAAGGTGCTATATAAGTACAGTCCATTTACCATGGGCCTGTGATCAGAAAGTCGCAGGTTCAAATCCCGGTAAAGTCAACATCAAAATGTGTGTGAAAAAGGTGGAACACCCACACCTCCCTCCACCCTCATTCGCCCCACTCTGGGCCCCTGAGCAAGGCCCTTAACCCCCACCATTAGCTCCCTAAACAGATCTCCCTTGAAAATGAGTTCTCGTAGCTCAATGAAACGACCTGTATAAATAAAGAGTAAATGAAAAGGGTAAATGAAAAAAATATATAGCGCCTTTCCATCTTATTGAGATATTCAAAGCGATTTACACTACAATCTGTGCCCTCATTTACCCATTCATACAGCACTCTACTAGATCTACAAAACTAATTGTACAAATCATTCTAAAGAGATTAATCAGTGCTTTATCACATTCATACAACGATGGGACACACATTAGAGGTAATGAGGGGTTCAGTGTCTTGCCCAAGGACACTTCGGCATGTGACTGCTGGTGGATTCGAACCCCCAACTCTTGCAATGGAGGATGACTGCCCTAACCACTCAGCCACAGCCACCCCTTGTTTGTTTAGTCAGGTGGGCCAACAGAAGTCTCTCTAGAACCTTCATGATGTGGGATGTCAGGGCAACAGGTCTATAGTCATTGAGGACTGATGGGTGAGTTTTCTTTGGTACTGGAACAAGGCAGTAGTTTTTCCACAACACTGGAACCTTCTCCTGGGTCAGGCTAAGGTTGAAGAGGTGCTACAGAACCCCACAGAGCTGCTCTGCACCGACCTTCAGGACTCTAGGACTGACACCATCTGGACCTGCAGTCTTATTCCAGTTCAGTCTCTCCAGCTGCTTCCTCACCTGACTTCTAGAGATGCAGAGGGGAGAGGCAAAGGAGGCAACAGTATCTTCTGATTTGCTTGAAGACCAATATGTAGAAGAAGAAGGGTTCATGACCGAAGTGGTAGATAAAATATTTGAGGTGTGACAGGACAGCCTTGGATCAAAGGAGGGTGGTATGTCTGTTTGGCTTGTGGCAAGAGAGGAGGATGCTGAGCTTGTTCCTGAACTGAACCTATTGAAGAATGTGTTCAGTTCATTGGCTCTGCCCAGGCTTCCATCCTTCTGATCCTCCTTCTGCTTGAAGCCTGTGATTTTTTTTTGTATCTGACCACACCTCTCTGATATTGTAACTTGCTCTTGGAGTTCTTCTTGTACACCTCATTGCCATTTCTTTTCTTGACTTTTAGTTGCTTCTGTATACTCTTCAATAATTCTGTCTCCCTCCCTGAAGGCTAATTTTTTCTTGTTTAGCAGTTCCTTCAGGTCAGTGGTGATCCAGGGTTTGTTATTGGGGAAGCATCTCACTATTCTGGTGGGGATGGTGTTGTTTACACAGAAGTTTATATAGTCAGTCACACACTCAGTCATGGCATTGATTTCCTCTCCATGTGGCTGGCACAGTGCATCACAGTCTGTAGCCTCAAAACAACGTAATGTAGTTTGTATTTACGGCAAAGACTGGTTCATCCCAAAGATCCAGTCCCCCGGCACAAACAGAGTAGTATTGTGTATGCTTTTCAGTGTCAGGAGGGCTGTGATCAGTCTTACATCGGGGAAACGAAAAAGCCACTGACCAAAAGGATGGCCCAGCACAGAAGATCAACATCATCAGGACAGGACTCTGCTTGTCTACACTCATCTCCAGGCCAGCTGTCACTCTTTCAGGGATGAAGATGTTCACATCCTGGATAGAGAGGAACAATGGTTTGAGAGAGAGGTAAAGGAGGCCATCTTTGTGAAAAGAAACCGTCCATCATTAAACAGGGTTGGAGGCCTCCATGTTCAACTGGCCCTCTCTTACAATGCTGTTATTGCTAGTATTGCTCAGCCCCCTGTGAATAGCAAACAGCCATCAGTGTGCTAATGATCCATTGCTGATGGTCCTCCTTGATCAGGTGAGCAGCTGGTTTTGGCTGTCAGCAGCAAACTGGTTGATCCACTGCAAGAGGGTGCTATTTATATGACTGAGCTGAATACAGCTCCTCAAACTGAGTAAGTCTTTCGGGTGAAAGACGAAATGTTCTAATTATTTATTTTTTTTATGTCCAGAGGACCAGACAATTTTTTTGGAGCATCTTCAGAAGGTGGTTGTTGAATTTACATCTACATTTAAAACAACGGTTTGGAATCAAGCCAATTTAAGATGACTGTCACAGCTTATTTATCTTTTGTAAAAGTTTAATTAAAATCTATTATCCTGAATTATTCCACTCAAGCATCAACACACCTTGATGCAGATGCTTCATAAATAAAATTGTTTCAATTAGGGAAAACTTTCAAACCAACATTCCTAGTATCGCATTTGGTTCTGTGGCAGATGAGACAACTTTTAAAATGTCTCTAGAACCTGATTTATGTTTGGACTGTTTTTGTCCTGTTGAGCTCTTATATTGTCAAAAATAATAGCTTCAACCAAACCATCCACATGTCTGCTAGATACCATCCTAACCAGGCTATTTAAAGACATATTTCCCTTAATTAATAACCATGTCTTGGATCTGCTTAATATGTCTCTAATAAAGGGTTACATACCACAGCGCTTTAAGTTTACTGTAATTAAACCTTTAATTAAGAAGTCTGACCTTGATTCAGAAATTCTGGTCAGATATCTATATCTAATGTAACTTTCATCTAAAAAATTCTAGAGACAATAGTAGCTGGTCAGTTTTGTGATCATCTGCGAAGAAAAAATATGTTTGAAGAGTTTCATTCAGGGTTTAGAGCTCACCACAGCACTGAATCTGCACTGGTGAAAGTTACTAATGATATTATCATGGCCTCTGATAATCAGAGTCAGTCAGAGTCAGAGTTTCTTTATTGTCATTCGCACCTCATGTGGTACATGTGGTGGAGCGAAATCATGTACACAGGGTCCCAGTTACATCCAACAATAAAATGTATAAGAAAAACAGTAATAACATCTAAGATATGAACTAAGAAAAACATCAACTAAATATAGACTAAGCACTCATAACATAAAAACATTGAACATCAGCACAAACATGAACATGAGTCTGTGTGAGCAGATGAGCACGCATGAACACATCAACATTGAAACAGATCAGCAGCAACATGAAACAGATCAGCAGCAACATGATGTGATTTTTCACAGCGATTATTCTAGTTAGAGTTTCATGAGTCTAACAGCCTCAGGGTAGAAGCTGTTCCTCAGTCTAGTGGTTCTACACTTAATGCTCCTCAACAATAATGGAAAGGTGTCTGGTCCTGTTAGACCTCAGTGCTGCATTTGATAAAGTTGATCAAAATATTCTACTACAGATAATTGAATATGATATTGGAATTACAGAAACAGCTCTGAATTGGTTTAAATCATATCTATCTGATATATTCCAATTTGTAAATGTAAATAATGAATCTTCATCATACACCAAAGTTGGGGTCATGGAGTTTGTCAAGGCTCAGTGCTTGGACCAATACTCTTTACTTTATATATGCTTGGATTAGGTAAAATTATTAAACAGCATGGGATACATTTTCATTGTTATGCTGATGATACACAGTTATATTTGTCCATAAAATCCAATGAATCCAATCAGTTACTTAGACTACAAGCATGTCTTAAAGACATAAAATCATTGATGACCCTAAATTTTCTGCTTTTAAACACAGACATGACTGAGGTTTTAGTTGTTGGAACCTGAGCACCTTAGGAATGAATTTTTCAGTCTTTCTCCCTCCTTAGATGACATTAATCTGGCCTCCAGCTCGAATGTTAAAAATCTTGGTGTTAGTTTTGATCAGGACATGTCTTTTATCCCCCACATTAAAAATGTCGCTAGAACTGCCTTCTTCCACCTGCGTAATATCACTAAGATTAGAAACATCTTATCTAACAATTATGCAGAAAAACTGGTTCATGCATTTGTCACGTCTAGACTGGACTATTGCAATAGTTTATTATCTGGGTGTCCAAATACTTCTTTAAAACGTCTTCAGTTGATCCAAAATGTTGCTGCCAGAGTCTTAACTGGAGTTAGTAGGAGAGATCATATCTCTACAGTTTTAGCTTCTCTCCATTGGCCCCCTGTCAAATCCTGAATTGAATTCAAATTCTTACTTTAACCTACATAGCTCTCAACAACCTGGCTCCTCCATCTTATATTCGAGATTTTATTGTTCCATATTTTCCTTTTTCATTCATTCATTCAACCTTTATTTAGACATGTAAATCCCATTGAGCCTCAAGGACTCATTTACAAGAGAGACCTGATTTCTACAAAGAATGATGACAACAACGGACAACAGCGACAACAACAAACAGTCACAAAAAGTCATACCGATTTATTTATTTATTTTATTTTTTTACAAATAGGATAGCTAAAAAAAGAAAAGCAAAATAAAAACAGCTTGATTCTAAGGCAAATGTAGAAAACTAAAAACAGGAACATGTCTGCATTGGTCCCCGCCAGGAGTCCCAACAGATTCTAAAAGCCACTTAGAGAGGTCAAGGTCGAGAGCTTCAGATCTTTTTGTAAGATATTCCAGGAAACAGGAGCAGAGTAGGAGAAGGCCCTTTTGCCAAGTTCAGTTCTCACTGAGGGAACACTGCAGGTAATAAAGTCCTGAGAGCGCACGCTGTAGCTGCACTCACGCAGAGACATGAAGGAGGAGATGTATGAAGGCAGCAGACCAAGAAGTGATTTACAAATGAAAATGTACTAGTGAGAGAGTCTGCGTGAAGTTAATGATGTCCAGTTCACCAGTGAATACAGGGTGCAGTGGTGGGTACAATAATCACAGCCAGTTATGAATATGTTCCATATTTTCCTAACAGAGCACTTCGCTCTCAGACTGCAGACTTACTCACAGTCTCTAGAGTTTCCAAAAGCAGAATGGGAGGAAGATCATTCAGTTATCAGGCTCCTCTCTTTTGGAACCAACTTCCAGTTTCTGTCCGTAGGGTTGACACATTGTCCAGTTTTAAGACTGGGGTCAAGACTTTTCTTTTTGATAAGTCCTATAATTAGGGTTGGCTTGTCATGCTATCTTAAGCTTAGACTACTAGAGGACCAATTGACCTAATTTCCTTAAATTATTTGCTAAAATTGACTAATTTTAATTTGATACTATTTCTATCTTAACGTGTGATTTTTAACCTGCCATTGTGTATCTGATCCTAGCAAACCCATGATGGATCAGTGAAGTGAAGTAAATTTTATTGTAAATCAAGCCATGTAATAGTACATTACACAGAGGACTGAATTTGTGTTTCTCCAAAACTCCAATGTGCAGTATTAAAAAAAAGATTAACATACAATTAAGCATAAAACCTGAAGCATAAGTTAAGTGTAAAACACCACCTAAAAGCTAATAAATATCCACAATCAACACAACATAAGACAAGTAGTGGGGATACGATTCCCAGACTAACATAGTGTACCAGAATGTAAGTTAGGTATGTTACTTGAGTATATTAGTAGTAGTACATGTGTACAAGAATACAAGGTGCAATATGGTAGAGTACAAAGTAGTAACCAGAGCCATATACAGAGAGTTGCGACACTCCCATAGACTTCTATTGAAAATAATGGAATGCGAAAGTTACGTGGGTCATGCAGCCGCAAACAGCAGCGGTTCCAGCACAGTTCATTCTCAGTGTTTCAGAAGTGTTTTGTCCGGTAAGTTGATGAAAATACAACACTTTTTTGCCATTGTAAAGTGTTAGCTGACTGTTCTCTACCACAACTTATCAACATTAATATTTCATGTCACCAGTTTTAGTTAATTAAACATGTTAATTTGCTTGTTGTGTTTGAATTGCCACTAGCTTTTTGCCAGCATGACGGGTTTAACCAGGTCTATTTCAGGCTAATTTAGCGTTTTAAAATATCTATTACAGCTTAAATTTTGAAAGTTAATAGTTTTCTAATTTTTGTGGTAATTTCAGTTACTGAACTATTCTCAACTAGAAAATATTTAGTCGTTTTTCTGTGAGATTTAATTGGTTAATTCAGTTCAATTTGTACTGTAGATCCTTCGTTAAAGACTGTAGTATAAATTGTGACATTATCATTAAAGAAAAACGTGATCATGGAGATGAGCAATTTTTAAAAAATGTTTTCCAGGTAAACCACAGGAGAACGACTTCAGCAGTTCACTGGGGGCTTGCTTGTTGTGGTTCCTAGATGCTGTTTGGCATTGTTTTTTCCTGGTGTTTTTTGTCTGATTTTTACTTCCAATATGTCCAGCACTGGACAGAACTGCTTTTCTTTCATTGAAGATATGTTTTGTTGCTATTCTTAAGTCTCAGCCTGATGAATCTAATGTTTTTTTTTCTTTGCACATAATGAAATGAAGGTAGATTGCTTTCTAATAGACTTGCTTCTCTCTGCAAAGTATCCATGACATTGGGGAGCTCCATGAAAGGTTGACTGGTCCTTGTTCTGAAAAGCTTTTCAACTTTCTGGACCAGACTGAAGTTTTCATGTGATAGGTGACACAGGACTCCTGGTTTAGAGTCAGAGTTAGAGAGATTTATTTGTCATACACACCACACGTGATACATGAGGTGGGACAAAACTATGTACCTGTACATAGGGTCCCAATTACATTCAACAAATTCACAAATTGTAAAGAAAAATATTAGTAAGATCCAAGTCATGCACTAAGAATATACTACATTCACTACACTAAGAATACACTAAGCACCAATGGTACAAAAATAATGTGCCAAAACAACAGCAGCATGAACATGTGTCTGTATGAGCAGATGAGAACAAATGAACACAGCAACATAAAATAATCAGCAGCATGAGATCAGCATCATGGATAGTCAGCAGTGCATATCAACAACCAAGTGGCATTACAGCGATTTTCAGGTTTATTTTTTTCACATTGATTTTTCAAAGTGATTTTTCCTGGTTAGAGATTCATGAGGGATGTGTGTTGAGCCCCCTCCTGTTTACTCTGCTCACGTATGATTGTGCAGCTACCCATCCAAGCTGTCACATTGTAAAGTTGCAGATGATACAGCGGTGGTGGGATGCATCACAAACAATGATGAGTCCAGCTACAGGCAAGAGGTGGAACACCTGGAGAGCTGGTGCTATGGTGGCCGACGGGTGCAAACGCGCAGCAAATGGCAAAATGCGCAGTAAACACATGTATGATGCAAACTCAAAAACACGCACAAAAACACAAACAAAATGCAAACAAAAAAACAAAACACAAACACAAAAAATCAAATGCAAACACAAACAAAAAACACACACAAAGACAAAAAACATGTAAACAAAAAACAAACAAACACTAAAATATCAAACGCAAACACAAAAAAACATGCAAACACAAAAAAGATGCAAACACAAACAACAAATGCAAACACAAAAAAATGAAACGCAAACTTTAAAAAACATGCATACAAACACAATAACACATGCAAACACAAATGACAACACAAACAGAAAAACGCAGCAAACAGTGAAAACACCAGCAAACTCAAGTAGGTATCTCTGCAGCCAAATTCGGAAGGCGTATCTGGGCGGTCATATCTGATTGGACTATAGGAAAATAGGCGTATCTGGGCGATCATAGCTGATTGGACTATATGAAAATAGGCGTGTCTGGCCGGCCGCACCTGATTGGACGATAGAAAAATGGGCGTGTCTGGCTGGCCATATTTGATTGGACGATAGAAAAATAGGCGTGTCTGGCCGGCCACATCTGATTGGACGATAGAAAAAAAGGCTGAACGATAAAAATGCCGTAACCACAGACACATTATGTCTAAAAACAAGGTGTTATTGGCAGATTGTGTTAACCACAGGCATATTATGTCTATGGTGTTAACCGGTTCGACATTAGCGGCGTCTCAGGTTCAACACTGGCGGCGTCTCGGTTCGACATTGCTCCAGTATACTGCCGCGGCGTCTCCATAACTTCTTTTTTCGACTCTCTTAACACAGAACTTCCGGTTACATTTCAAAATAAGAGCAACATAACTGGGTAATGGGGGAGCTAAATGTTAGGTTTTTTTTTAATACCTAGCCATAACATTAAAAAACAAATTCCATTTTGGTTGTTGAAAAATGTGAACAAAGTTACAATCGATTCATAAAGAAAGAAAAATATTAATGATACTTAAACTGGCCTTGGGACAAAGAATGTTTCCTTTAACTTCACATTTTCTTGTTCAGCCTGCAGTCACTGCAGATGAGTGATTGTCAGTTTCTGTAAGATTTCTGCAACTGGAGCAGGTATTTCTGTTTACTGGTTAACTTCCTCAGCTGTCTCACATTTTAAAGGTCAACCCTACTCCATGTTTCAGTAGAAAACAAGCACATTTAGGAGTCAGTACATAACCAGACTTTTGGCCCTCACACCTATACCCAGTTGCTTATGCTGCATGATGAGATCAGATTTATCCATATTTTAGAAATTACATTTGGCTTAGTCGACAAAACAATACAAATGAAGACCGTCTTAAAAAACCCTCTTGGTTTTGCAGTAAGCAGCCTGATTTCAAACTGACATCTTGGCCAAAGGTAAAATAAAAATCTTTTGTGTTCTCAGAAAAGTTGTTTCAGGACCTCCAATAAACTTATGTACACATCAAAGCACACAAGACATCCATCCATTATCTTTACCCGTTTATTCCATTTTGGGTCACGGGGGTCGCTGGTGCCCATGTCCAGCAATCACTGTGCGAGGGGCGGGGTACACCCTGGACGGGTCGCAAGTCCATCACAGGGACACATAGAGACAAACAACCATTCACTCTCTCACTCACACCTAGGGGCAATTTAGAGTTACCAATCAGCCTAACATGCATGTTTTTGGTCTGTGGGAGGAAACCGGAGTACCCGGAGAAAACCCACACATGCACGGAGAGAACATGCAAACTCCACCCAGAAAGGCCCCTGGACCGGGGTTTGAACCAGGGACCTGCTCACTGAGAGGCAGCAGCTCTACCAGTTGCGCCACCGTGCTGCCCGCACACAAGACAGATTCAGGAATTCTCTTTGTTTTCCAGATTTCACATTTGTTATTACCTTAAAACATACTCAGACAACATTTGATGCATCATTGAATTTTTTATTGTGTTTATTGGGACATCCATTTTTAGAAGTCATCGTAGCATCTGTTGGAAACACAGAACATAGTACAGTTAGGGTGTTGCTAGTTGTTACTTAATCCTGGATTGGATTTTAAAGTTAATTTTGATATTTTTTTCACAAGGAAAAAAAAAGTTGATTTCCTAAAGTTTAACTATAAATGAAGGAATTTGTGCATTCAGGTAATTTAAAATTAAGTAATTTCTCTAACATCCAACCCATTTTAGCCACTGAGCCATACCAAACACCCATAATCTATTCTTGAATGAATTATTGACTATTATTGACAAATTACATACTTTTTATTGAATAAGTTATTACTCATTATTGAATCATTGACAATTTACACTCATGTTTGTGTTAACTCATGTTGCAACAAGGTCAGCAACTTTTGACTATTACTATGAACTATGTTAAACTTTGGAGGCGATTTATTTTGAAAGTCAACATCAGATGTTGGTCAACATTGTTGGGCAACATCTTGGGGTCTAGAGTCAACCTGAAGTGAGAGTGGTCCCTGACATGGCAGAAAGACATAGATATAATTAACAGCTTTTATTTATTTATTTTTCAGCTAATAACAACTTTTATTTTTGTTTTTCATATTTTTCAGTTATACTCAGCTTTTAAATATTTATTTTTCAAGTGTTAAGAACTTTTATTTTCAGATTTTATTTTGAAAAGCAACACCCAGTTGTTGTAAACGTGCACAGTGAGAGCTGCTGTGGAGGCTCACTTTACCTCAGTGTGTTACGACAACAACGAGAGAACGGTCGAAACTATCGTGACCTACAATAAACGTACTTCAATAAAATGCATAAGTGAAAACATAACATGCTTTATAAGTACAATAAACCATATTTCTTTGTCAAACATCGCAAAGAAACGTTACCTCATCAATAATCCTCGTGACTTTAAGGGTTACCCACAGCCAATTAGTGTTCGCTGCCGACAAACGCCTATTAAATTCTGTTAGCCAATCAGTGTTCGCCGCCCATAAACGCCTATTCGCCAGAAACGCCCACTTTTGGTCTGCAGAGAACCCCTTCTCAGCAAACTCGCTCCACAAAAACAGAAGTGCTCCAGACCACTAGGGGCAGTCGAACAAAGAACAATTCATAAAAGAAACTTGGAGGAAGAAAGACGTTTTCCAACTGCAAATAAATCCCACAAAAAGAAGAGGAAGAAAGAAAAGGTTTGTTTATACTTTATTCATTCAAACACACAGTCTTTTACAATAGACCCTTTTCACATGATATCAGACAACTTACGTTCTGACTCGATGTTGATCAGTACTTCCGGGTCTATTCTCCCTCGGGAGACCTGTCTGTAAACTTCACGGAATTTCATTCATTCAACCTTTATTTATAGAGATTAAATTACAAGATATAGCGCAAGGTAAGGTTCATAAAAACAGTATTTATGTGTTAGTTAGCCGTGGTAACGTTATCCATCATTATCAATATACCATTATGTAACTGTGTAAGGAAACATCCTCTGTTAAGTAAGCTAGCTAGCAGCAACAGGTATCTAAAATATACACTGCTGCTGCCTGTCAGTGCTGTAACATTAAAATGTTTACTTTATCTATTAATGTAAAATCGCTGAATCTTCCAACACTGTTGTTTAAAATAGCATTTTAAATATTGAATTAAAAACTATATGTCAAACCATTTCCATGTTCTGATGATTAATAATTTCTCTTTTTACTTTCTTCTTGTGTCCATCTTTCTCAGCAGCAGCAACTCAGCAAAGAGGACACCCAGAAGACCCTGAAGACCCAGGCTCATTTTAGGATTTTAGCAGAGAGGGCCATGTGAAGGAGTACCAGTCAATCAGGAGGTTCAGTCAATCAGCTGTGGGTCATCTGCTGCTGCCTAATATCAAATTATTAGGGTCCTCTTGATGTAAAAGGAGACAAACCAGTCTAGAGCCTCCCTGCTCCTTCAAGTCACACTTCTTGGATGAACATTCATTGCTGCAAGGAGCTGTGTTGAAAATCTTTCCTTATATCTTATCTTTTTTTTTAAATCTATTAATGAATGAATTGATGTAAAGAATTCTGTCAAAACTTGTTTAAACAGCTTGTCTTCAGTAATCTGCATATGTACAGCTTTTACATTTAAATTGCATCTGTTTGTATATTTTACACATCTGGTAATGTCGGAAGAAATGCGCATATTAAAGCTTCTATTGTGAACAATTAAACAAGGTATGTGGCTGCTTCTTACAAAAAATCATTTAATAATTTTAAAGAACACTGTACATGGAGCAATATTGTAAAGATATATATATATATATATATATATATATATATATATATATATATATATA
>NC_056498.1:94895397-94897799 GCF_014905685.2 Nematolebias whitei
ATATATATATATATATATATATATATATATATACATATATATATATACAGGAGGGCACTTCTTAATTGTCAGCTGATGGATTTTCATTTCTAGGGACAAAACTTGTCTCTGCAACTCTTGAATCCTTCGTGCAGCATCATCCAGTTGACCTAAAGGAAAAGAAAGTATAAACATTCATAGACATCACTTATCCACCCATCGATTTCCTGTTCAATTATTAATTGTCTTTTGTATTACAGCAGTAATAGGAGAAACTATTACTTACTCATTACTGCCTTGATAGTTCTGAGGTGAAGATATATGTATTTTTTTCAAAGAGGAAAACAAAAAAATATGCAATAGTTTCCATAAAGTATAAAGCTGCTCCTCATTCAAATCATTTCATGTATTAACTGACAATCTCCCCACCATTAGCACGTCCAAAATGTTCTGAATACTACCCCGAGATGGTTACAGTGTTAATCACTGCCATATATTTTTTCTACAAGACATTTTCTGCAATACTAACCTGGAGAAGGATGGCAGGCAGAGTTGTGATCTTTTGCCACTGCACCTGCAGGTAATGTCTCCTCTGTACAGTTCCCAGGGTCAGGCATCTCCTGGAAGTCATCCTGGCCAGCAGCACCGAGACACTTTCTTGCTCACAGGTAAACTGACTCACGATCTTGTGAGCGTCTCCCTAGAGGTGGGAAATCAGACACTTCATGGTTGTGACGCATTTTTGTTTATAATATTTAAAAAATGTTCAGCACTGTCCTCCCTCCATTTAACCCAATCATTCCAGTGAAATCTAGATGGCACCGCTCATTGTTTGATCTTGGTTCTTCCACTTGCTGATGAATTTAGATCTTCTGGGGAAAAGTGCAGACTGCATGGGTGCTCCCACGGAGGATTTTAAAAGTTGGCCCATCATCTCTCATGATCACTCTCACCCAACAGGAACATATTTCTTTGTCTGCAGGAAAATTGTGGAAACTCAAATATGGTGTTTTTTGTTTATTATTGGAACAACATGGCACACTGCAATAAGGTCTTGATGACTGTGTCATGCTGGTTAGATGAGCTGCTGCTGAGAAATATGGACACAAGTAAAAAGAAAAATTATTAATCATCAGAACATGGAAATGGTTTGACATATAGTTTTTAATTCAATATTTAAAATGCCATTCTAAACAACATGTTGGAAGATGTCAGAGATTTTACATTAATAGATAAAGTAAACATTTTAATGTTACAGCACTGACAGGCAGCAGCAGTGTTTTAGTTTCAGGCTCTTGGGAATGATGCCACTTTGTCGACATCTGAGGTTGAATCGCAAATGGTTCCTGTAGTCTGCCCTCTTCCTTGCTGTTTTCTCAAACTCTCTAACTAGTTTGAGGCAATCCTGGCCAAAGTGGTTCAAAATATCCTGATGCATGCTCAATAATCCAGGTAGAAAATTCTACAAAAGTTAAATCTGGTCCTCTGGACATTCAAAAAAACAAAACAAAGCAAATCAACAAAAAATGTAGAAACGTTTCGTCTCTCATCCGAGAGACTTCCTCAGTCTGAGGAGCTGTATTCAGCTCAGTCTCTTAAATAGCACTGTCTCAGTGTGGATCAACCAGTTTTGCTGCTGACAACCAAAACCAGCTGATCACATGCTCAAGAAGGACCATCAGCCTAACAATGGATCATTAGCACACTGATGGCTGTTTACTGTTCACAGAGGGCTGAGTGATACTAGCAATCACAGCATTGTAAGAGGGGGACAGCATGCATCAGGATATTTTGAACCACTTTGGCCAGGATTGCCTCAAACTAGTTAGAGAGTTTGAGAAAACGGTAAGGAAGAGGGCAGACTACAGGAACCATTTGCGATTCAACCTCAGATGTCGACAAAGTGGCATCATTCCCAAGAGCCTGGAACTAAAATCTTCAGTCAGCGGGTACCGGGCAAGCAAGATCCTTCAGAAGGCACAGATCCAGCTGCTGAATGAACGGGTGAGACAGACCAATTTTACTATTGAGGCCTTGAAGGCCAAAGAAGAGCACATTAAACAGAAACTAACAACGTGTATAGATCAGACCACACTTCAGCAAGTGATGGACTGTACAGATCAGGCACGCTTAGCACAGCATGTCAAGTCCAAGACTCGACAACAAAACAAGTTTAACGTACTAATAGCTCATCAACACCATCACTATTCCAATAACAACACATTCAGTGTAGGACAACACTCCAGTAGTCAATTACATGCCAGGGAGACAGAAAAGTGGGTGAAGAATTTATCTGACAGACAGCTCACCCAGCCAGAGACAGAGATTCTTGCCAGGGGACTGAACTTTGCGGTTGCACCAAGTAGAATTCCTCTGGTGGAGATGATCACAGCTACTGAGTCAGCCATCCGCAACAACAAAAT
>NC_056498.1:94898199-94909534 GCF_014905685.2 Nematolebias whitei
AGAAGCTTTAATTTGAGCATTTCCTCCCCTCCACATACATTACCAGATGTGTAAAATATACAAACAGATGCAATTTAAATGTAAAAGCTGTACATATGCAGATTACTGAAGACAAGCTTTTTAAACAAGTTTTGACAGAATTCTTCACAACATCAATTCATTCATTAATAGATAAAAAAAGATAAATATACAGAGAGATTTCCAACACAGCTCCTTGCAGTAATGAATGTTCATCCAAGAAGTGTGACTTGAAGGAGCAGGGAGGCTCTAGACTGATTTGTCTCCTTTTTATCAAGAGGACCCTGATAATTTGATATTAGGCAGCAGCAGATGACCCACAGCTGATTGGCTGAACCTCCTGATTGACTGGTACTCCTTCACCCTTCACATGGCTCTCTCTACTAAAATCCTCAGACGAGCCTGGGTCTTCTGGGTGTCCTCCTTGCTGAGTTGCTGCTGCTGAGAAAGATGGACACAAGAAGAAAGTAAGAGAAATTATTAATCACATCAGAACATGGAAATGGTTTGACATATAGTTTTTAATTCAATATTTAAAATGCTATTCTAAACAACCGTGCTTTAAGATTTCAGTTATTTTACATTACTTGATAAAGTAAACATTTTAATATTACAGCACTGACAGGCAGCAGCAGTGTAGAGTTTAGCTACCTGTTGCTGCTAGCTAGCTTACTTTACAATCAGAAGCTGTTTCCTTACACAGTTACAGAATGGTAATTTGATAATGATGGATAACGTTACCACGGCTAACTAACACGTAAATACAGTTTTTATTAACCTTACCTCGCGCTATATCTTGCAATTTAACCTCTATAAATAAAGGTTGAATGAATGAAATTCCGTGAAGTTTACAGACAGGTCTCCAGAGGGAGAATAGACCCGGAAGTACTGATCAACATCGAGTCAGAACGTAAGTTGTCTGACGTCATGTGAAAAGGGCCTATTGTAAAATACTGTGTTTGAATGAATAAAGTATAAACAAACCTTTTCTTTCTTCCTCTTCTTCTTGTGAGATTTATTTGCGGTTGGAAAATGTCTTTCTTCCCCCAAGTTTCTTTTATGATTTGTTCTTTGTTCGACTGCCCCTAGTGGTCTGGAGCACTTCTGTTTTTGTGGAGCGAGTTTGCTGGTGTTTTCACTGTTTGCAGCGTTTTTCTGTTGCATGTGTTTTTGTGTTTGCATGTGTTTTTTGTGTTTGCATGCGTGATTTTTTTTAGTTTGCATTTGATATTTTTGTTTGCATTTGTTTTTTGTGTTTGCATTTTTTTGTGTGTTTGCGTGTTTTTGGTTTGCATTTGATAGTTTAGTATTTGCGCTTGGTTTTTTTTGCATTTTTTTTTGTGTTTGCGTGTGTTTTTTGTTTGTGTTTGCATTCGATTTTTTTTGTTTGTGTTTGTTTTTTGTGTTTGCATTCTGTTTGTGTCTGCGTGTTTTTGAGTTTGCATTATACATGTGTTAGCTGCGCGTTTCGCCGTTTGTTGCGTGTTTCCACCCGTCGGCCACCGTAGATTTGTACTTGCCTTTCCCCATCCTGAGTTTAAACAAGTAAGCCAGAACGTTCCCAAACAGGAGACCGCAACAAGATGAAAGGGTCTCCTGCTAGGCTGCTAATGTTGCGCTTGCTACAAGACTATAGCGCCATGCTGAAACACACTTAGGGACTTTAGTTCCGCTGCGCATAATCTCTCGTTAATAAAATTTAATGAGTGAAAAAATAACTGAAACGGTACGAACGTGGACCGAACCGAACATGCTGTACCAAAACAGTTCAATATACCCAGATGTATCATTACACCACTATTACGTAGGTGTGTATATAAGTACACAATGTATGGTTACGTAGTTGATGTGTATTTATATTGTGTGTATGTGTGAGGTAAGTGAAGGTCAGCAGGTAGTCCACTAACATGATCTCATCTCTGGTTCTGCGAGGCCTCCTCTGTCTGAAGAGATGGTGGTCATGGAGATCTGGAATAGAAAAAGAACAGAAAAGATTATGCACAAAACAAAGAGTACAGATAATAGTAAAGAGAAATACTTGAAATAGCTCTAATAAAAATAACCAATGACCTTCTTCTTGCTGCTGACTCTGGTCTTCTGTCTATCCTCATTCTACTTGATCTAAGTTCTGCCTTCGACACAATCTATCATTCTATCCTCCTCAACAGACTAACCTCCATTGGCATCTCAGGTATTCCGTTAGACTGGTTCAAATCTGATCTCTCTGACCACACTAAATTCATTCAGCTTAAATCCTTTCGTTCCCAGTCTTCCTCCGTCTCCACGGGTGTCCCCCAAGGCTCTGTCCTCAGACCCCTCCTCTTCATTATTTACCTCCTTCCTCTAGGTCATATCTTCCGCAAATTTGGTGTCCATTTTCACTGTTATACTGATGACACACAGCTCTACTTGTCAACAAAACCAAACTCCACCCACCCACCCTCCATCCTCACCGACTGTCTCAATGAGCTAAATCAATGGTTTTATAACAATTTCCTAGAACTAAACAGTGACAAAACAGAAATCATTTTTGTCGGGACCAAAAACTCTATTTCAAAATCAGAACATCTTCTCATCCCCCTTAACAACTCTCTGCTATCCCCCTCGCCTCAGGTCAAGAAGGTCAAGAGTCTTGGTGTCATCCTCGACACCACTCTCTCCTTCACTCCACACATCAACAATGTTACTTGGTCTGCCTATTTCCATCTCCGAAACATTAACCGTCTCCGCTCTTCTCTCACACCCCGCTCCACAGCCATCCTTGTGCATAGTCTTGTGACTTCTCGGATTGACTACTGCAACTCCCTTCTTTATGGCCTCCCCAACAAATCTCTCCAGAAGCTGCAATTGGTCCAGAACTCAGCTGCCCGTGTCATCACTCAAAACTCCTCCTATAATCACATCACTCCTGTCCTGCAGCAGCTCCGTTGGCTCCCGGTTAAATCACGCATCGTCTTCAAAATTCTTCTTCTCACTTTCAAAGCTATCCACAGCCTTGCCCCTCCTTACCTATCTGACCTCCTACACATCTCCATCCCCTCTCGCTCTCTTAGATCCTCCTCTTCACTACACCTCCATGTACCCTCTGCCTGCCTCTCCACCATGGGGAGCAGGGCCTTCACCTGCTCTGCCCCTCATCTCTGGAACTCTCTACCCCCTGACTTACGAAACACCACTTCTCTTTCTCTATTGAAGACTACTCTGAAAACACATTTCTTTAGATTTGCTTATCCTTAACTTTGCTGTATGTATTTTATATTATTTATGTATTTTTATTCTGTATGTATTTTATATTCTTTATGTATTTTATATTTCAATTTATTCCTGTTGATCTTTGCACTGTGCTTGTTGTTTGTTTTTACACAATCTCTGATATGTTTCTTACTGTAAAGTGTCCTTGGGTGTCCTGAAAGGCACTTTTTAAATAAAATGATGATCATTATTATTATAAATAAGACACAATTTAGTAATATGATTATATACCTATTATTTTATTTTTATTTGTTCTTCCACTTATTTCATCGTCACTCAAAAAACTGCCTCTTCACACTGCTGTGGTTAGAGAAGTACAATTAAACTGACGCCCTGCTCAGAGAAACTCAGGAAGAACTTCAATCCTCTCAGTTCGAACCAGCCGTAACATCTCACCAGTATACAGCCACTCTGTCATCACTCAATACGTTACCAATCAAACCACTTCATCAGTTTATCGCTTGAACTTTAAATATTTTATATCATAAACATGTGACGATAAACCTGAACATTAAGTGAAGAGCAAAAATCTGAAAAGCCGACAAGGACGTAGAAATGAAAACTATGTTTGTAATTTCTCAGTAAAATGACACTTTGTCTTCTTTGAAAGAATCATCTCGTCATTCAGTCTCATCTTTCTTCTTTCCTTTCCTCCTTTTGTCTTTGCAACTACCATTGCTCTTTTCCTTCTCTGATTATTCTTCTTTCTATCAGTCTTCCTATTTTCCTCCGCTCTCATTCACTCTTTTTTCTATCAGTCTTTGTATTTTCCTTCTCTCTCTTTAAGTCTTCTTTCTATTAGTATTTCCCTCCTCCTTTTTTATAAGTCTTGAACTTATTTAAAACAGAGACATAATATAATCACAATCCCAAAACATATAACATACTGAAAATTTACTATTTAACAAAGAAAACAAGATTTTTGTTTCAGATACCCTTTAGAAGTTGATAAGTTTTAGATGAGAAACTGGGGTTTTTCTAGTATAATCTTATAATAAATATTAACATTATTTTGATTTTTTTAGAGCTCATCATAGCACAGAAACAGAACTGGTGAAAACAACAAAGTCCATGCTCAATAATCCAGGTATACAATCCAACATTTTTCAGTCAGGTCATCTGGACAGTTTCTTTTTTTTTGTGCTGAAACGTTTTGCCTTTGGTCCCTGAAGGCTTCATCAGTCTGGTGAAAGTTACTAATGATATTCTCATGGCCTCTGACAATGGACAGGTGTCTACACTGGTCCTGTTAGACCTCAGTGCTGTATTTCATACAGTTGATCACAATATTTTATTGCACACCTAAGTCTGAAAATCTATGTTCACAATTCAATTCAATTCAGTTTACTGATATAGCTCCAAGTCACAACAGAAGTCATATGAACAGAAACATTCATATATAAAAGTAAGTTAACACTATTAAGGAGCCAGCAGATTGATTTAAGTTTTAATATATTATCAAAACAACTCATAACTTGCTCTGAAAATATAAAATAAAGGTCACAAATCAATTCTTAAACATCTTACTTTGGATGGCTGTGGAGGCTGACATTGCATGTTCATGGTGAGATGTCACTTCCTGTTTGTCTGTTGATAGCTTGAGGGAATTGTTTGCTCGAGTCATCTCTGTTTTCTGGATTTATCTGTCTTTTGCACAGTTTTTCATTCTAGTTCACAAACACACTTAGTACAGTTGTTTTTCTACTGTTGGATACTGCTTAAAACACATTTTATGTCATGACCAGCGGCCCCCGCTGGCCCCCCATCTGCTCACTTCCCTGCCCCTTCATGACATGTCATGTTTTCTGCCCTTCTGGTCATAGTTTCTTTTCATGTTTATTATTCTCATCTCCTGTCAACCTGCACCTCTGCCTGCTCACTTAACTACAACACTCATGATCCCTGATAGCGAAGCCTTCAATCAGTATTTTGTAGCCTTGCCTTGCCTTGTATCCTCGCCTGTTTTTGGACTCCTCACCTTGCCTACCCCTCTTGGATTTGCCTGCATATCTGACCTCGGTAAAAACCTCCTTTTGCCTATGACCACGACTCATGGATCACACTTTGGATTAATTCTTGTACCACTGACTTCATGTGTTTGACTCCTGCTTTGCCCTTTGGACCACAAACTTGCATTGCTCCAATGTTCATAGCATTAAAGGCCTCCCTCTGCAGCTGCCTTCCCACCAGTTCATCTCTTTAAACTCTGACAGGTGGCTCTCACCCCACTTGCCTGCAAATACCTGTTACTACAATTGGACCCTGACTCCAGCTACCAGCAGCCTTATTAATTAAAGCTGTTCTTAATTTTTGCACTCATGTGTCTGGCTTATTTTGAATCAAAAACCCTGGTTTGTGACAGAATAATTTGGCCAAAAAAATGGATTCAAAGCCAGAACAGGAGTGGCACTCTGGGCTGGAGGGCTCATTGACTAACCTGGACATTCAGATGCTGCTCATGTTGACCATGTTCCATGCCAAGTTTTGCACACCCACCCCAGAGACCCTTCCTCGCTCATCGCGTGCTGCAGCTCTGACCTCATCGCCTGCTGCAGCTCTGACCACACCGTCTGCTGCAGAGTCCCAGGTCTCCACGTCGCCTGCTGCAGAGCCCCAGGTCTCCATGCCGCCTGCTGCAAAGCCCCAGGTCTCCATGCCGCCTACTGCAAAGCCCCAGGTCTCCACGCCACCTGCTGTAAAGCCCCAGGTCTCCACGCCGCCTGCTGCAAAGCCCCAGGTCTCCACGCCACCTGCTGCAATGCCCCAGTTCTCCATGCCGCCTGGTGCAAAGCCCCAGGTCTCCACGCCATCTGGAGCAAAGCCGCAGGTCTCCACACCGCCTGCTACAAAGCCCCAGGTCTCCACGCCACCTGCTGCAAAGCCCCAGGTCTCCACGCCGCCTGCTGCAGATCCACAGCCATCCACGTCGCCTGCTGCAGATCCACAGCCATCCACGCCACCTGCTACAGATCTTGCCCCATCTCGAGGTCTTGGAGGGTCGCCCGGCCTTTTTCCTGAACATTGCTAATTGTCGGACGACCTCCTGGCTGCCCACCCAAGCCCTGTAACAGCTCTGGACGGCCGTTCTGGCTACCATCTATTTCATACCCCTCCTACAAGACCCCCTCCACCCACCCGACTCTTGCTAGTCCTTTGCTGGTAGGTCCGTCAGGATGCCGGACCTTAAATGGGGGGCTATGTCATGATCAGCGGCCCCCGCTGGCCCCCCATCTGCTTACTTCCCTGCCCCTTCATGACATGCCATGTTTTCTGCCCTTCTGGTCATAGTTTCTGTTCTTGTTTATTATTCTCATCTCCTGTCAACTTGCCTTGTATCCTCGCCTGTTTTTGGACTCCTCACCTTGCCTACCCTAGCCACGACTCACGGATCACCCTTTTGGAATAATTCTTGTACCACTGACTTCCTGTGTTTGACTCCTGCTTTGCCCTTTGGACCACAAACTTGCATTGCCCCACTGTTCATAGCATTAAAGGCCTCCCTCTGCAGGTGCCTTCCCACCAGTTCATCTCTTTAAACTCTGACAGGTGGCTCTCACCCCACTTGCCTGCAAATACCTGTTACTACAATTGGACCCTGACTCCAGCTACCAGCAGCCTTATTAATAAAAGCTGTCCTTAATTTTTGCACTCCTGTGTCTGGCTTATTTTGAATCCAAAACCCTGGTTTGTGACATTTTATCTTTCAACACTTCTCGGTTTTTATTTGTGTATTTGGATCTGCAAACTCTTGCTAGCGTTAGCTTAACATAGCTGATGCTTCTCTCCATGCTTCCTCTGTTTTCACTTGTTCCGTGTCTCAGATGTTTAGCTACTCCTCTGCCTCCTTTAGTGGTAATGATACATGTAACAAATGTAATCTTATGGCAGCTTTAGAGGAGAGGCTGTCTGAACTGGAAGCTCGGCTCCGCGCTGTAGAAAAACCAGTAGCTAGCCAGGTCCCCTTAGACAGCGCAGAACCACAGAGGCTAGCTCCCGTTAACGGTCCTCCAGCAGACCCCGAGCAGCCGGGACCCCAGTCCGGCTGGGTGACGGTCCGGAGCAAGCGAAGTGCTAAGGCTAAGCCCCCAGTTCACCATTGACCCGTTCACATTTCTAATTGATTTTCCTAGCTCAGTGACACACCCGCTGAGAAGCAGACCCTGGTTATTGGCAGCTCCATAGTCTGAAACATGGCTTTAGGGACTCCAGTGGCCATAGTTAAATGCATTCCAGGGGCCAGAGCGAGCAACATTAAATCTTATCTGAAACTGCTGACTAAGTCTAAGGCTAAATACAGTAAGATTGTTGTTCATGTTGGCGGTAATGACACCCAGTTACGCCAATCGGAGTTCACTAAAATTAATGTTGCTTTGGTGTGTGACTTTGCTAAAACCATGTTGGACTCCATAGTTTTCTCTGGCCCCCTCCCCAATCTGACCAGCGATGACATGTTTAGCCGTATGTCGTTGTTTAACCGCTGGGTGTCCAGGTGGTGTTCTGACAATGACGTGGGCTACATAGATAACTGGAGTTCTTTCTGGATAAAACCTGGTCTGATGCGGAGAGATGGCATCCGTCCCACTTTGGACAAAGCCACTCTTCTTTCTAGAAATATGGCTTATTTTGTTTATCCCCCAAATTATTGACAACCCAGGGTCCAGTCCAGGAAGCAGAGTTGTAGTCCTCCACACCTCTCTGCTGCTTCTTGTAAGAGTCCTGCCCTGCACCCTGCCTTCCTCTCTCCTCTACATTCCTAACTGGCAACAGCTGCAGATGATCAACTCAACACCCAGGAGGAGTATAAGAAGCTTCAGGAACCACTCTGCAAGCGCTGGGACATTGCCTACCAACGGTAGTTGTGTTCTGGCCAGTTTATCTTTGATATTAGTGGAAACTAATATTGTGTTTTTTCTCTGCGCTTCCTCAGAGTTTGGATCTTGCTGTTTACCTGCTCTGCTTGAGTCTCATATGAGCTTTGACTCCTCCTGCCTCTCTACAACTGCTGGATGCCTTCCACCACTTGCCCAATCTACTTGTTGTTTCACCCTGTGCTACTGGAGATCATCTGGACCAAAGACCATCTCATTCTGTTTCCTACTACACACCGTAAGTATAATTCAACAAGACAAATTCTCAACAACAACAACAACAACAACAACAGCCCTTTAAATTCCCACTCTCTCCCCAGGAGTTCCCGTTCCTTCACATTGATGTCTTTATTAACCACAATTCTGTAAATAAACACTGTAAACAATTATCTGAGTCCTGGTCTCTGTTCAGTTCTGGTCTTTCGTCTGGGTACACCCACAATCATAACACTTCTCCTCTGTTACCCACACACACCCCCATTGAAACAGTGTCAATACGCCCATGGCGCAAATTACCGTACTACCATAAAACCATAAAAATCTTATGAGAATAAACACAGTTACTTTACCAAAGCAAAATCATCAAATCAAAAAATGTGGATTATTGAACATCAGATCCATTTCCTCTAAATCCCTGTTAGTTAATAAACTGATAACTGATCATCATATTGATTTATTCTGTCTGTCTTATAACTGGAGTTCTTTCTGGGGAAAACCTTGTCTGATGCAAAGAGATGGCATCCATTCCACTTTGGACGGAGCTGCTCTTCTTTCTAGAAATATGGCTGATTTTGTTTATCCCCCAAATTATTGACAACCCAGGGTCCAGTCCAGGAAGCAGACTTGTAGTCCTCCACACCTCTCTGCTGCTTCTCCTCTGTTACCCACCCACACCCCCATTGAAACAGTGTCAACTTGCCCACAACTCAAATTAAATAAACCAAAAATCATCTCTAAAAATATAAACCATAAAAATCTGATTAAAATAAACACAGTTACTTTACCAGAGCAAAATCATAAAATCATTAAATGTGGATTATTGAACATCAGATCTCTTTCCTCTAAATCCCTGTTAGTTAATGATCTGATAACTGATCATCATATTGATTTATTCTGTCTGACAGAAACTTGGCTACAACAGGAGGATTTTGTTAGTAAAAATGAATCCACTCCTGTTAATTATTTAAATTTTCATGTTCCTAGAACAACTGGCCGAGGTGGAGGAGTAGCTTCTATTTTTCAGTCAGGATTATTGATTAATGCCAAACCAGTTATTAGTTATGATTCTTTTGAATAGCTGTCCCTCAGTCTTTCTCATCCAAAATGGAAATCAGAAAAGCCACTTTTACTAGTTGTTATATATCGTCCACCAGGCGCTTATTCTCAGTTTTTGTCTGAATTCTCAGAATTATTAACTGACTTATTATTAAATACTGATAAAATCATCATGATGGGTGATTTCAATGTTCATGTGGATTTTGAGAGTGATAGCTTGGGCATAGCCTTTACTGGTATAATAGACTCAATTGGTTTTACCCAAAACGTCCGCACATCTACTCATTTTTATCAACACACTCTTGATTTAGTTCTGACCTATGGTATAGAGATTAAGGACTTGGTAATAGTTCCTCAAAATCCTATTCTGTCCGACCATTTTTGAATAACCTTTGAGTTTACATTAAATGACTACACATTCACTGAGAGTAAATTTTATCTCAGCAGGTGCTTATCTGAAAATGCTGTAACCAAATTTAAACAATCTCTTCCATCAGTGTTTTTCTCTGTCTTGCAGAGTAATGCATCAGTGAACAGTGACTTAGATCATCTAGTTGATCATCTTACAACTTCAATGCAAAGTTCACTTGATAAAATTGCTCCACTGAAAAAGAAAGTAATCAATCAGAGGAAACTGGCTCCTTGGTTCAATTCTGAGTTACGTACTTTAAAGCAGGCATCTAGAAACCAGGAGAGAAAATGGCGCTCTACTAATGTTGAAAAATTTTATTTAACTTGGAAAGATAGTCTGCTAACATATAAAAAAGCTCTCCGTAACGCTAGAACTTTATATTACTCATCTTTAATAGAGGAGAATAAAAATAACCCTAGGTTTCTGTTTAGTACTATTGCTAGACTAATTAAAAGTCCCATTTCTGTTGAACCATGTATCCCTACAACTATAAGTAGTGATGACTTCATGAGATTCTTTATAAATAAAATTATTTCAAGTAGAGAGAAAATTCAAACCATCCTTCCTCCTACTATCTCTAGTCTCCCGTCAAATGAGACAACTTTAAAAATTTCACTACAGCCTGATTTATGTTTGGACAGTTTTTGTCCTGTTGAGCTCTCTGAATTGTCAAAAATAATAACCTCATCCAAACCATCCACATGCCTGCTAGATCCCATCACAACCAGCCTGTTTAAAGAGGTATTTCCCCTAATTAATGTCCACATTTTGGATATACTTAATTTGTCTTTAATGAATGGTTATGTACCACAACGCTTTAAGGTTGCTGTAATTAAACCTTTACTTAAGAAGTCTGACCTTGATTCAGAAATTCTGGCCAACTATAGACCTATATCTAATCTAACTTTCGTCTCAAAAATTCTAGAGAAAATAGTTGCAGGTCAGTTGCGTGAACATCTGCAAATAAATAATTTGTTTGAAGAGTTTCAGTCAGGGATTAGAGCTCATCATAGCACAGAAACAGCACTAGTAAAAGTCACTAATGATATTCTCATGGCCTCAGACAATGGACATGTGTATATACTGGTCCTGTTAGACCTCAGTGCTGCATTTGATACAGCTGATAACAATATTTTACTACAGAGGCTTGAATGTGATATTGGGATTACAGAAACAGCTCTAAAATGGTTTAAATCATATTCTGATAGATTCCAGTTTGTAAATGTAAATAATAAATCTTCTTCATACACCAAAGTTAGTCATGGAGTTCCTCAGGGCTCAGTGCTTCGGCCAGTACGCTTTATTTTATATATGCTTCCATTAGGTAAAGTTATTAAACAGCATTGGATAAATTTTTTCATTGTTACGCTGATGACACACAATTATATTAGTCCATAAAACCCAATGAATCCAATCAGCTACTTAGACTAAAAGCATGTCTTAAAGATATAAAAACCTGGCTGTGTCACGGTCAGCGGCCCCCGCTGCCCCCCCATCTGCCTAAGCCTCT
>NC_056498.1:94909544-94921974 GCF_014905685.2 Nematolebias whitei
TCGCTCGCCTCTCTGCAATTGGGTTCCAACACTGAGGATTGTGACAGGCTGACCCTTATTTTTCTCCTTTTGAACACAGACAAGACTGAGGTTTTGGTTTTTGGACCTGAGCACCTTAGGAATGAATTTTTCAGTCTTTCTCCCTCCTTAGATGGCATTAATCTGGCCTCCAGCTCTAATGTTAAAAATCTTGGTGTTATTTTTGATCAGGACATGTCTTTTATCCCCACATTAAAAACGTTACTAGAACTGCCTTCTTCCACATGCGTAATATCGCTAAAATTAGAAACATCTTATCTAAAAATGATGCAGAAAAACTGGTCCATGCATTTATCATGTCTAGACTGGACTATTGCAATGGTTTATTATCTGGATGTCCAAATACTTCTTTAAAACATCTTCAGTTGATCCAAAATGTTGCTGCCAAAGTTGCCTGGAGTTAGTAGGAGAGATCATATCTCTCCAGATTTAGTTTCTCTCCATTGGCTCCCTGTCAAATCCAGAATAGAATCCAAAATCCTACTTCTAACCTACAAAGCTCAACAACCTATCCTAGTGATTACAGATCTTATTATTCCATGTTTTCCTAACAGAGCACTTCGCTCTCAGGCTGCAGGTTTATTTGTGGTTCCTAGAATTTACAAAAACAGAATGGGAGGCAGATCTTTCAGTTATCAGGCTCCTCTCTTGTGGAACCAATTTCCAATCTCTGTCCGTGAGGCTGACACATTATCCAGTTTTAAAACTAGGCTGAAAACTTTCCTTTTTGCTAAATCCTATAGTTAGTGTCAGCTTGGGTTTCCTGAGCTGTCCCTTAGTTATGCTACTATAGGCTTAGACTGCTGGAGGACAAACTGACCACACTTTTCAATTTGCTACTGACTTTACTTACTCTGCTCAACCTGTTTTGTATTTGTAATAATTTTTTCTATCTTTAACGTGTTTTTTTGTCTTTCAGATACACCTGGACCTATATCTGAACCTACCATTCTGTGTTCATTTGTCTCTCCTTCCTGTCCTCTCAAGCCAGCCAGTCAAAGCAGATGGCCGCTTGTCCTGAGCCTGGGTATGCTGGAGGTTTCTTCCTTTTAAAAAGGGAGTTTTTCCTTTCCACTGTTGCCACTGTGCTTGCTCAGGATGGGAGACTGCAACAAAGCCAAGATTCAACTTGTCTGCTGGATTCCTTAGATATAGAACTTTACTAATTGGCTTTTATGTATGTGAATGTTCCTGTAAAGTGCCCTGAGACAACTTTGTTGTGATTTGGCGCTATAGTATAAATAAACTGAATTGATTGAATTGAAATTAACCCTTGGCACGTGCACTCTCGCGCATTATTCGATGGGTCAAGTCTAAACCAGTTAACTGAGCCTGAAGACAGTTTCTTTTTTTTTAATTTACCCTTTATTTATACAGGTAGTGTCATTGAGTTACGAGAACTCATTTTCAAGAGAGACCTGTTTAAGGAGCAGATGGTGGGATTTAAGGGCCTTGCTCAGGGACCCAGAGTGGGGCAAATGAGGGTGGAGGCAGGTGTCGGTGTTTCACCTTTTCCACCCACATTTTGATGTTGATGGTCTCAGGAGTTGAACCTGCAACTTTCTGATCACAGGCCCATCTTCTCTAACCTCTGCACCACCACTCCCCCAGTTAATACCCCAGTTTGGGCAGCTGTGGCTGAGTGGTTAGAGCAGTCGTCCTCCAATGCGAGAGTTGGGGGTTCGAATCCACCAGCAGTCACATGTCGAAGTGTCCCTGGGCAAGACACTGAACCCTTCATAGCCTCTGATGTGTGTCCCATCGGTGTATGAATGTGATCTAAAGCACTGATTAGTCTCATTAGAATGATTTGTTCAATTAGCTTTGTAGAGATCTAGTAGAGTGCTGTATGAATGGGTAAATGAGGACACAGATTGTAGTGTAAAGCGCTTTGAGTATCTTGAAATAAGATAGAAAGGCATTATATAAGTACAGTCCATTTACCATTTAATCATCCTGTTACGATTTCTCCCACTCCCTCTCACTCGGGCTGCAGTTATTCCTTGTGCTCTCTTCTTGGCTTTTGTTTATTTGTTTATTAATAAAAGTTTGATTTAGGCCCTCATCTTTAGTAAAACTAAACACATCTCAGTTTTTTTTTTTTTTTACCTGGACATAGTTGACAAAAGTGAAACATTTCCTACTGTGAACAAAACTTGTATCACAGCAAGGATCAGCCCAGTTCAAACAAAATAAATCTGTTCATACATACCATATCACAGGAGAGCTCCCTGTTGATGTTGACAAACTTCCGCTGTTCTTCATCTTCTTCTGTTTTAAAGGTGGCGCGTGCTGCCCTTCTTCTTCTTCTTCTCTGTCTGTATCAACGCTGCAGTGCTGGCGCGACCAGCTGCTACAGTAACAAAGGTTGTTGCGCACAACTGCACCCTGCACCCGGCTACTGTAATAACAGTCTACATGCAACATTTTTTTCTCATTCATAAAATGCTCAAAGCTGGGACATTTTCAGAAACAGTTTAGCTGGGGCCAGGTCGTCCAAAACGGGGACTGTCCCTGAAAATCGGGGACGTGACAGACGTCTGGTCCCCCTATAGAAGGGTGAACAGACAGTGTGAAGGGTATGTATGGTCCTTGATGATATTGGTGGCTCTCGTGTGGCAGCAGGATAGGTATAAGTTCTGGATGGATGGGCTGATCTGATGGTCTTTTCTGCTGTTTTCACCATTCTTTGTAGGGCCTTCCGTTCAGCAACAGAGCAGTTGCCATACCAGACTGAGTGACTGTTGGTAAGGATGTGTTGCCTCACAGCAAGAAGGTCCTAGGTTCAATCCCTGGTTGAACCTGGGGTCTTTCTGTGTGGAGTTTGCATGTTCTTCGAGAGCTTCTGTGGGTTTTCTCCAGGTACTCCAGTTTCCTCCCACAGACCAAAAACATGCATGTTAGGCTGCCTTCAGGCCCAGGACTCCCTTGCAAAAAGATCTGTGATCTCCATGGGATTTAACTTGTTAAATAAAGGTTAATGCATAAAATAAATAAAACTCAGCTGGTTGAAGTAGATGGCCGCTTGTCTTGAGCCTGGTTCTGCTAAAGGTTTCTTCCTCATGAGGGAGTTTTTCCTTTCCACTGTGGCCTTCATCCTTGCACAAAATGAGAGTTCTGCGATGCAGTTAAACTCAAAGCAGACTTATCCTCAGATAAATAGAGTTACATTGTTAATTTTATGAATGTTTCTGTTCAGTGCCCTGAGATGACTTCTGTTGTGACTTGACACTATATAAATAAACTGAATTTAACTGAATTTCTAGTTTAGTTCACTGTTAACTTAAACATTTCATATGCTTCCACTGTAAATTTTTGAATTTTGAACTGAATTGAATTGAAATAAAATATGACTTCATAAGACTTAGAAGCCACTGCATTCTGTTCTTTTTTATGTTTTACAGAATGTCCCAGCTTTTTCATGACTTGACTTGTGTATTTTGGGGATTTTAATGTGTTGAATGCTTGTCACTCCAACACTGGGGCTGAGAAGAACCACCTCATAGTTGAAATATTGCTTTGGAAAGAGTACAATAATCATATTCCACAGATTTATCAGAACACCATTCGGGCCTGGACAGTACAAACAATGTCTGTTCACAGCAGATACACACAATCACACATTGCTACACCAGTACTTTCCCATCATGCTTTGATGTTTTAGAGGAGCTCAAAGGCTTCACAAGGCTGTCTGGTCTTGTCAACAAGAGAGATGTTGGTTTGTTTTCATGTCTCCTGCTTGCTGTCACACTGTCATCGGTCTGCTAGCATCTCATGTCATTTCCCATTGGTTGGCTGTAACTAATTTTAGTTACAGTAAGTTTACAAACCACGTTGAGCTTCCATCTCTGATCATATACTCTCTGCAGGCATTTAGCTTTGACAAAGCAACATGAAGTTGGTTTTCAGTAACACAAAAACAAAGAAAACAAAGTACAGACTGTGTTTTAACACCATGTCCTTATTTGGAGAAAAAAATTAAATGTAAACACGTTTTGTGAAAAAATACTTTAAATTCATGATGTTTAGTTGGGGGATGTTATAAATCCTTTAAAAACTATACAGCTGCAAAGACGTGTGTGCATATGTACTCACCCCCTCTGCATTGAAGCTACAACATGAAACCACAGTTAACTTAAAGAAAGTCCACCTGTGGCTAGGCCTGTCGTGATAAACAATAAATCAGTTAATCACATGATGAATGAAAATTATCAACCTAATTTTCATTTATCGACTTTATCGTTTCTTCATGTGTCTCTCTTTCTACTGAAGACACGGCTCAACTCCGGTGGTCTTCACTGACCCCTCCCTTTCTCTTTTCTTGCGTTTTTAGATTGTTAAAAGCAGTTAAGCTGAGAAGCTAACCTACGAGCTAAGCTAACAGGCCGACCTCTGAAATAAACCTCCATCTTGTCGAGCTCCAAAATTCATGGTTGAAATCCGTGCCTTCATGTAAAAAGTTGTTTTTCTCTGCAAAAAGAAGCTGAGAACTTGTTTACTGATTTATTATTAAAAGCTTTGATTGAAACATGCTATGCTAAAGAGCTCAAATCAAAGAGTATCCGCCATGTCAAGGGTCCTTCCTCCCATTTTTCTTAAAGAGACACGCTGCTCAACTATCCATTCTTTGGTTCACATTCGTATACTGCCACCAGGTGGTCAAAAAAGGTACACTCCAAACAAATCAACATTTCTTATAAAATTTGACTATTAATTATTGTTAAACTTCAAACAATATTATCGTTTATTGCAATAATTACTGAGAGAATTAATCGCCCTGCAAAATTTGTTATCGTGACAGGTCTACCTGTGGCTAATCTGAGTGTCCCATGCTCTCAATGTTCATTCACCAGTTATGACTGCTCAGAACTACCATTTCAACACCTCTGAGTAGGAGGGGATACTACCAGGTGAGACATAAAGAAGACCAAGAAACTTTCCACACAGGTCAAAATCAAAATCAAAGTCAAAGTTTCTGTATTTGTCATTCGCACAACATGTGGTACATTTGGTGGAAAAAAAAAAAACTGTATTCACAGGGTCCCAGTTCCATCTAACAAAAGTTTAAATTGCAATGAAAAACAGTAATAAGATCTAAGATATGAACTAAGAAATACGCTAAACTACGACTATGCTAAGCACTAATTGTATAAGAACAATATGCTGAATAACAGCAGCATGAACATGAGTCAGTGTAAGCGGATGAGTACGAAGGAATGAAGGAATGAATTAATGAATGAGTATGAATG
Source organism: Nematolebias whitei (assembly GCF_014905685.2). Classification (NCBI taxonomy): domain Eukaryota; kingdom Metazoa; phylum Chordata; class Actinopteri; order Cyprinodontiformes; family Rivulidae; genus Nematolebias; species Nematolebias whitei. The sequence continues at coordinate 94,914,833 of NC_056498.1, forward strand.
AGGTCAGAGATATAGAAAATAATGTGGTTGGATTATAAAAAATATCCACAAACCCCAGAACATTCCAAAAATATCTGTTAAATCCATTATTAGGATGTGGAAAGACAATGTCACCACAGCAAATCTGGCAATAGATGGCCAATTAAGTATTGAAACATTCATGATGGCAGGCATATATCTGATGAAGCTGGGAGATAGGAGGATCAACTGAACAGGTAGGTTTAGCTGGGAGACTGTAAAGACTTGGGGAGATGGGTGGAGTGGTTGTAGCAGCAACAGGTGACATGGAACAAATGTAGATGGATGTAGCTGTACCATACCATACCATTTTATTTATAGAGCACTTAAAACAGCTACAAGGCCAACCAAAGTGCTGTACAGACAGAACAACAGACAACACACGAAGCAATATACAAAATGAAGTCAATCAAAAATATAGACATAAAAACGATGCAGATAATAAATATGACGACAAACCAGTGTGGAGCGTACAGGTTCACAACACAGATCATCTGGTGTTGAAAGCTACTGAATAGAGTTTTTAAACGGGATTTGAAAACCAAGAGGGAGGGGGTCAGTCTGACAAGCAGAGGTAACTCGTTCCAAAGTCTTGATCCTGCTACAGACAAGGCACTGTCACCTCTGCTCTTAAGATGAGTTCCTGGAACTGTGAGGAGCAATTGGTCCGCTGACCTCAGGGAACGTGGTGGGACATACGGTTGTAGCAGATCAGAGAGATGTGTGTGTGTGTGTGGGGTGGGGGGGGTGGGGTGGGGGGGGGACTGTTCAGCGATTTGTAGACATACATGAGTATTTTGAACTGGATTTGAAAGTGAACCGGTAGCCAGTGCAGTGAGGCCAAAACTGGTGTAATGTGCTCTCTTTTGCCTGTACTGGTTAAATATCATGCTGCTGCATTCTGGACCCGTTGTAGTCGTGCAATGGAGGTCTGACTGATACCAAACAGGAGTGAATTGCAGTAATCAAGCCTAGATGTAATGAATGCATGTATTACTGTCTCCAAGTTATTTTTGGACAATATGGGCTTCAGTTTAGACAGCCGCATCAGTTGGAAGAAACATGATTTAACAATCATGTTTGCATGACTGTGAGAGGTGAAACATTGTACAGGTGCAGATGTATATAGCTAAGACAGGTGAAACATGGGACATGTGTAGACGGATGTAGCTGTGTGAAAGGTGAAACATAACACAGGTGTAGGTGGACATGGTTGTGACAGGTGAATCCAAGATCCAAGATCCAAGATGGCCGCGCTCAGAGCAGTTGCAGCTTCACAGGCTCCCGGTACCATCCCAGTTTTTAGAAGTTTTGATATTGACTCTGTGCCTGACTCTGTGCCTGACTGCGCGATTTATGCGTGTGAACTATAGCCGAACCGAACTGATGAGAATAGGAGCGGATTTGCCACGTAATATAGCAGAAATCAGCAACAAACTCAAAGCTACGCTCGGCAGAATGCAGATCTTAAAGTCATCTACCTGGAAGCTGCAGCAGAGGCGTTCCAGCGGGCAGAAGAGGAAGCGCTGCTCCCGGCTTAAGAGGAGAGGATGCCGGGCGGGGGTTATGGTGAGGCTACGAGCTAACGCTAAAGCCGGTAAACTCCCCATGCCGTCTCTCTTTCTGTCGAATGTCCGCTCGTTGGACAACAAGGTGGATTTACTTCGTCTGAGAGCGGGCGCCTCAGAAGAGATGAAGAAGTGTGCAGTGCTTTGCCTCACGGAAACGTGGATTACAAGTGAAACGCCGGACTCAGTCTTCCAGCTGGATGACGGACTTTTTTTTTGAGCGGACCGCTGCAGCGAGCTTACGGGGAAATCACGGGGGGGCGGAGTATGCATTTATGTGAGTAAAAGTTGGTACACGAACTGTACTGTTGTAAATAGCTCATGCTCGAAGGCTTTGGAGCAAATAACAGTGAAATGTCAGCCACATTATCTACCCCGAGAGTTCACAGTGACTTTTATCACAGTTGTTTACATTCCTCCGGACGCTAATGCTAATGAATCACTGCAGGAGCTACATGATATCATCAGCTCGCTGCAGAGCAAACACCCCGAGGCTCTTTACGTTGTAGCCGGAGACTTTAACCACGTGAATCTAAAGGACTGTCTCCCAAGCTTTAATCAGCATGTGACGATTCCGACATGTGGAGACCGCACGCTGGGCCGTGTTTACACGAACGTAAAAAATGCATACAAAGCCGAACCCCGCCCCCACCTAGGACTGTCAGACCACATCTCAATCTTCCTGGCTCCTGCTTACATGCCCCCGCTGAGACGCTCCAGACCGGTACAAAAGGAAGTTAAATGCTGGATCCAGGACAGTGGCCCCATACTGAGAGATTGTTTTGACCGAACAGACTGGCAGGTTTTCAGAGAAGCTGCTGAAAATGGAGGTTTGCTTGATCTTGACCAATACACATCCTCAGTACTGGGTTACATTAGTACATGTACTGACACAGTCTCCACTGTAGATGAACAGATGCTGAGATATATTCATCAATTAAAACGGATTCTTCATTTTTCTGGACTGAATAAAACGTGCATTGAATTTAATGAAATGTAACGTGAGACGTCATTTTTCTTTGACCCATCAAAATGAATGCGGTCATTTATTTTACAGAATCAAAGTTTAACATCAAACATTTACATTAATTTGGCAAAATATGAAAATAACAACATAATCGATCAACTTTACAACCAGGAAAACCATACGGCCATGATTTTCCGTTGCTTCACCACAGACATTTATGAAAACTGTACAATTATGATCAATTATCCACACGGCGGTGGATGAGCACTTTACACAGACATTTCTAAATTATCTGGAAGGATTTCTACTTGATAGAAGGATTTAAAGATGGAAATGAAGTTTAAAGGGAGTAAAAGATGGTGTGTGAGGGGGAGTATTGACCAGAACCGACACTCTCCATTCGAACCCAGCTTTTCCTCGGTACGCTTGGTAGGAAACTTGACTCATTACCTTTCTGAAGATAAATCAGCAGATATGGAGGTCCAGTTAACGCTACCTGTCCAGCGTCTCCATAGGATGGCTGTGACTCGTCCGAAGTAGTGATGAGATTCCGTCCGACACAAGCTCACCTCAGCCAGTTGACTTCACATGAGTGGAGTCCTTCAGAAGTTCCACTCAGAGGTGGAGGATGTTATAATCCAAACTCGGAAGAGCCTTATCATGGCTGGACTTCTGTTCTCCCAAACGACTTCACAGAACTGCGAACATCTCAGACTTCTCAGCGCCTCACCGAACTCAGAGAACTAGGAAGTACCGGCATTTTAAAGAGCTCTATTTCTGGTATATTTGAGCGTCCCTGATTGGTCCATATCAACCAGACAGGGGTGTGTTTTGTGATGTAAGAGGTTACTAGAAGTCAGAAAACAGCAAGAATTGTTATGGAACAGATTAAACTGTTCTCAGACAGGTGAGAGAAATATTTTGGCGAGTTGGAGAAACAGGTGCCAACTTCTCTGTTGACGTCTGAGAGGATGTAAAAACAAGGCAGTTGTTCCAACACATGTCTGCTTCGAATCCTGACCTTGGAAAACGCACACTGGCTCATTCAAAGACAGAAATCAGAAAATGCATAATTACTCTGTAACAGGCCTTAACATGAATTCTAACTTTGCATAAGCAACTAAAAATCATTGTTACTGTTTTACAGTTAATAAAATTGATTAGCTCACTGCAACATCTAAAATGGTTTGAACTAAGACACTTTGATTATCAACATTTGTAAAATAGTAATGATAATAAAAAGAGAGTGTTCTTTCACTTGATTTTCAAGAAAGAAAGTCTCAGGATGGGTGAACCTGTATTTCTGGATTCAAATCAATGAAATGACAGTTTCTGTCCCACAAGGTTCTTAAGGTCAAGGGTTTTGACCTTAGGCTTAGTTTTGACATCAGGTTAAGTTCACTACACCACTATCAGAAATGTTAAAAGCTACCCAAACAGAAAACCTTGGCTGAATGCAGAGGTGCGTACCCTGCTGGAAGCCAGGAACACTGCCTTCAGGTCTGGAAACTCAGAGGAGCTGAGTAGGACAAGAAAAGAGCTGGTTGCTGGTATTAAGAGGGCCAAGGCCACATATGCAAAGAGGATCGAGAGTCAATTCATCTCACAAAACCCTCGGAGCATGTGGAGGGGCATTAAGTGCATAACAGATTATAAAGGAAGGAGTGAACAATGCCCCAAAGACCCATCTCTGCCTGATGCCCTCAACAAGTTCTATGCACGCTTTGAAGACCCGAACAGACCACCCAGCACCAGACTCACCTCGCCACCGGATGAAGAGCATCTCAGCGTGACCTCAGCAGAAGTAAGGAGTACCTTCAGGAGGATTAATCCGCACAAAGCAACTGGCCCAGACAACATCCCCGGAAAAGTGTTGAAGGAATGTGCTGATCAGCTCTGTGAGGTGCTGGCAGACATCTTTAACACCTCACTTACCCTGGAGACAGTTCCCACCTGCCTGAAGACTGCCACCATCATCCCAGTCCCAAAAAGCTTTACAGTGAGTGGTCTGAATGACTATCGGCCAGTGGCCCTCACCCCGATAGTCGCTAAATGCTTCGAAAAACTGGTCATGACTCACATCAAAACAACCATCAACATCAACGAGGACCCTCATCAGTACGCATACCGTGAGAACCGATCAACAGAGGATGCAATCTCCTCTGTGGTCCACACTGCACTCAACCACCTGGAGCAGAAAAACTCTTACGTCCGTATGCTCTTTGTGGACTTCACATCCGCCTTCAACACCATGATCCCCCAAACCCTGATGGACAAACTATCCACACTAGGACTAAGCCCCTCCATCTGCAACTGGGTACTAGACTTTTTAACAAACAGACCACAGTTAGTGAGGATCCACAACCTCTCCTCCTCCACCATAACCCTCAGCACTGGCTCTCCTCAGGGATGTGTGTTGAGCCCCCTTCTGTTTACTCTGCTCACATATGATTGTGCAGCTACCCATCCAGGCTGTCACATTGTAAAGTTTGCAGATGATACAGCGGTGGTGGGATGCATCACAAACAATGATGAGTCCAGCTACAGGCAAGAGGTGGAACACCTGGAGAGCTGGTGCAGAGAGAATAACCTTCACATCAATGTGAAGAAGACAAAGGAGATGATTGTGGACTTCAGAAGGAACAAAAACACCGACACCCCCCTGAACATAAGAGGATCTGCGGTGGAAGTGGTCTCCAGCTACAAGTACTTGGGTGTACACATGAATGACAACCTCAGCTGGAGCAACAACACCACCAGCCTGATCAAGAAAGCTCATCAGAGACTCTACTTCCTCAGACGGCTGAGGCGAGCTGGTCTGGGAAGCTCAGTCCTCACCTCCTTCTACAGGTGTGCAGTGGAGAGCATCCTGTGCTCGAGCATCAATGTGTGGCATGGAGGCTGCACAGCTGCAGAAAGAAAAGCTTTGCAGAGAGTGGTGAAGGCTGCACAGAAATCTGTTGGAATCAGTCTCCCCACCATCACAGACATCTACACCTCCAGATGCAGGAAGAGGGCCACCTGCATCATGAAGGACCCCACTCACCCAGCACACACACTTTTTGCCCCACTCCCCTCAGGAAGGAGGTTAAGGAGCATTAAATGTAGAACCACTAGACTGAGGAACAGCTTCTACCCTGAGGCTGTTAGACTCATGAATCTCTAACTAGAATAATCACTGTGAAAAACCATATCATGTTGCTGCTGATCTGTTTCATGTTGCTGCTGATCTGTTTCAATGTTGATGTGTTCATGCGTGCACATCTGCTCACAGACTCATGTTCATGTTTGTGCTGATGTTCAATGTTTTATGTTATGAGTGCTTAGTGTATATTTAGTTGATGTTTTTCTTAGTTCATATCTTAGATGTTATAACTGTTTTTCTTAGACATTTTATTGTTGGATGTAACTGGGACCCCGTGTACATAATTTCGCTCCACCACATGTACCACATGAGGTACGAATGACAATAAAGAAACTCTGACTCTGACTCTGACTCTGAAACATGGGACAGGTGCGAATGGACATGGTTGTGACAGGTGAAACATGGGACTGAGTGGCTGAGTGGTTAGAGCAGTAGTCCTCCAATGGAAGAGTTGGGGGTATGAACCCCACAGCAGTCACATGCCGAAGTGCCCCTGGGCCAGACACTGAACCCCTTGTTGCCTCCGATGTGTGTGCCATTGGTGTATGAATGTGATCTAAAGCACTGAGTAGTCTCTTTAGAATGATTTGTTCAATGAGCTTTGAAGAGATCTAGTAGAGTGCTGTATGAATGGGTAAATGAAGCACAAGTGTAAAGCACTTTGTGCAGGATTCTCTGCCTTCTCCTTTAACCATCTCGCTCTCTCCAACTAATTGGCTGATTAGCTGCACCTGCTACCAAGACCTGTACCTCGAACTCCTGCTCTACTTAAGCCGCAACCAGACGTTCAGCCGACGCTCGAATATTTATTGCCTTTGGTAATATTGTGACAGCCAGCCAAACCTGTGTGTTCAAGTTTTATACTAACCTGTTGCCTTTCTGCCCATCTGTTCAGTTTCCCGTTCGCCCTGCCTGTCTGGTCTCCTCGTGGCTGTGTCTGATCGCCAATCCTGCACACCGAACCATATTAAGAAACTACATTCTGGATCCTTCAACCAAGACTGCATCATCAATCAATATTCACCCGCTGGATTCCCTGCCATCTCTGGATTCTGAACTCTCTGTTCACACCACTCCAACGCCATCTGCAACCACATTCGACCGTAAGACAAACCACTTAACATCATCTCGGTTATCAAAGACCATCCATATCAAGACACTCATCTCGTCTCCTTTTTCCTCCCACAGCCAAGACCACATCCGCACTGTAAACAAACTATCATTTTTGTATCCCTGTTGTCCTCGTGTTTTAGGTCTGCCAATTGGGGTCATTTAATAACAACCACCATGTTACTTTGAGTATCTCAATAAGATAGAAAGCTGCTATGTAAGTACAGTCCATTTACGGTCCATTTACATGAGTAGATGGATGTAACTGTTACATGTAGAACATGGGGCAGGTGTAGATGGCCATGGTTGTGACAGATGAAATATGGGACAGGTG
>NC_056498.1:94921984-94934490 GCF_014905685.2 Nematolebias whitei
CAGGTGTAGATGGCCATGGTTGTGACAGATGAAATATGGGACAGGTGTAGATGGACATGGTTGTGACAGATGAAACATTGGACAGGTGTAGATGTACATGGTTGTGACCAGTGAAAAATGGGACAGGTGTACATGGATGTAGATGTGACATTTGAAACATAGGACAGATCTAGATGGATGTAGCTGAGACAGGTGAAACATGGGACAAGTGTAGATGGATGTAGCAGTTACAGGTGAAACATGTACACGTGTAGATGGACATGGTTGTGACAGGTGAAACATGGGAGAGGTGTAGATGGATGTAGATGTGACAGGTCAAACATGGGGCAGGTATAGATGGAAGAAGCTTTGACATGTGAAGCATGGGACAGGGGTAGATGGACATGGTTGTGACAGGTGAAACATGGGACAGGTGTTGATTAATGTAGCTGTTACAGATGAAACATGAAACAGGTGTAGATGGACATGGTTGTGAATGGTGAAACATGGTACAAATGTATACTGATGAAGCTTTGACAGGTGAAACATGGGACAGGTGTAGATGGATGAAGCATTGACAGGTGAAACATGGGACAGGTGTAGATGGATGTATCTGTGCCAGGTTAAATATGGGACAGATGTAGATGGAATTAGCTGAGACAGGTGAAACATGAGACAGGTGTAAATGGTCATGGTTGTGACAGGTGAAACATGGGACAGGTGTTGATGGACATGGTTGTGACAGGTGAAACATGGGACAGGTGTTGATGGACGTGAATGTGACAGGTGAAATATGCCCTGACGATCTGCCAGTTCAGATGCTCTATTTCTAATATTCCAGGAGATATTCAGGTTCACGCAATAGTTTTTGTATTTTTATCCATCTTTCCCTTAACCGTGACCAGTTTCCAATTACATGCTGATGAAAAACATCCAGCAGTGTGATGCTGCCATCACCGTGCTCTACTGCAGGGATGGTTTTCACAACATGATGCTGCCACCACCGTGCTCCACTGTAGGGACGACACCACTGTAAATAAGCATTTGTTCTGAGTGCCTGGTTAAATAAATGTGAAATTAAAAAAAAAAAAGAAAAATGTTCTCATCATAATGATAGGTTGTAGGTTTCCCTCAGAAGTGGTGTTTTCCTTCATGCTTGGGCTCATCTGACCACAACTCTGTCTTTCACACAAAATTGGGAAATAATTTTCAGACAATCCAGATTTTTGCTTTAATTAGTCTTTTATTCATGAAGCCCAGCTATGTGCAGCTTCTAGTGGTCCTGTCTCCTTTTACCTGTTCTTCTGAATGTTTCTGTGATTATTGCTCTACTTCCCTGCTCTGTAAGTTTTGGTGGACAGCCATCTTTTGTGACGTTTGTTATGGTGTCATCATCTTTCCATGTCTTAATAATGAATTCCATGCAGCTTTGATGGATCTCTAAAGTTCTGAAGTATTTTTTTTAATAATACAAACCTCATCTCTACTTCTACACAACTTTTGAGTGTGACATGCAGAGTTCCCCGGTTTTCATGATGTCTCTCACTTGGTGTTAAACATTATTTATAGTCACTTTTTCCCCTACCATTATACAAGCGGGGTGCCCCACCCCGTCAACAGAACTGAGAACCCTGCCTACCAAATCGAACTTGCCCACCCAGGACTGACATGGCACTGAGCTATTTATATTTAACTCTTCAACCACTGCTCTTTTTTCCTCTGCATTCCTTACGGATGCTGCTTCAGTCCCTGAAACCTCTGCCTGTATTAGTACGCAGGAGCTGCTCAGTAGGCTTGATGCAACCTGCTCTAAGATCTTAGACCTCGTGGCCCCGCTAAAAATCAGGCGACCAAAGCGGGCACCACACCCCTGATTGAACGCGACCACTCGAGCGGCAAAATGTCTATGCAGGAGAGCTGAACGCAAGTGGAAAAAGGACAAATTACAGGTTTCTTTTATTATGTTAAAGACATGTTTGAAAGATTATCAGAGCATTGTTATGTAGTATGTCAGGACAGCTTTGCTGTGGACACACTACTAATTAATTATTCTTAAAGCTAGTTCAAGTACAAAGAATATTAACTGTTTAATTACAACAAATTATTTTCTTTTCGTGTTAAATTTCTGTTATGTGACCAAGATAACTTGTGAGTGGAGTGTTTAATCAGTGACATGAGACGCCATTTTATCTTTGACCCATCAGAATAAATGCGGTCATTAATTTAACAGAATCAAAATTTAACATCAAAACATGTACACATTGATTTGCTGATCTGTTTCTGATTACTAAACTTGGCACGCTTTACTAAACAAGACAACAGAAAATTACTGATTGAGAATGATTCATCTCTGAAGGCATCTAGCTTGATTTACTGGCGAATAGAGAAGTTTAAGAGAGGAGGAATAGATTTAAGGAGGAAGTTTAGATTTAAGGATGAAAGTTATGTGTTGAACCAGAACATTGCACCCTTCCTCCGACATCCAGCTCAGCCCTCCGGTACACTTCAGGACGTGCAGCGACTTTGTTACCTTAGCAGAGGATGTATCCACTCCGGAACAAAAGTCCATTGGTACGCTCCCTTTTCAGCGTCTCCAGTTAGATTAGCTGGGGGTCATCAGAAATCGTGACGAAGTACTCGGTTCAACCGAATAAGCTTCCTTAGGAGTTGAGCTTTTAATGCTCGGGTTGAGTCACAGCCGAGGCAGGCTGTGACTACGCTGGACTAGAGAGACCCTTGGCACATGGTCAAATCCATCCGCTACTTAGTTGAGTCTCATCACCGACTGAAAGTCCCAGCAAGACTGGAAGGACTAAGACTCGTGAAGACTTCAAAGAAGACTGACTAGTTCCAAGAAGTGTTGCCTTTTAAAGGGGTATCCACTTCCTGTTACGTGATACTTCCTGATTGGTTGAAACAACCAGCAGGGGTGTGGTTTTAATGATGTCAGAGGGTCACTAGAAGTCAGGAAACAGCAGGAATGTTTTAAGAACGGTTAGTGCAGACAGATAAATGTTTTGAAGAGGTGAGACAAAGCAGGTGCCAGCAGCTCTTATTTACTGTCTGATAGTTTTTCGTCCTCATAACTTGTCTCTGACTTTCGACCGACATCAGGTCCACTACCCTCATTCAGACAGAAGAGTAAATGCACACTTACTTCGTAAATAGGCATTTAACTGTATAATCAAAGTCTAATGAGGTTTAAAAATCCTTAATACTGTTTCACAGTTGATTTAAATGAGTGGTTCACTTCAACATTTAGAAATGGTATGAACTAAACACACTTTTGATTATCAAGATATCTTAAAATAGTACTGATAATGTAAAAAGAAGAGTGTTCTTTCAATTGATTAATTCAGGATACAATTAAATAGTCTCTGTCACGAATCACGTTCCATAGATTATATTTTCTGTCACCCTGATCACCCTTTAACGTTTGCAATAGATCTTTTTGGTAAGTTTAATTTATTCTGTCCACTCAGGTAATGTTTGTTTCTATATACATGAGTTTTAGTTTGTCTTCTTTACATGTTGGTTGAGGGTGATGTCACGGTTGTTTAGTTTTGTCTTCACCTCAGCCAGCAGCAGCTGATTGAACTCAACTGGCTGCACCTGTCACTCTCACCCTTTAAAAGCTGCACTCTTTCTCTTCTTCGGTGCCCGGTAGTTGAAAACAGTTCACTGTAAGTAGATACCTCGCGTTACTCATCCTGCCTTGTTCCCCTTTAGCTTTTCATGTCCCCTTGTCATAGTTTACCTGTCTCCTCGTTCCTGTCCCTCTCCTGGTTCATGTCCTTCCCTCTTGGCTTGACCTCCCGGCTCCTGAACCCACGACTTACTTGGACATCGTCTTTCGCTCGACTCATTGGATTACCACGTCTTCTGTCTTCGGTTCTGACCTTTGCCTGCACAACTACGCCTCCTCGTCTTCTCCTCCGGTACCTCCTGTCTTCTGTTCTCCGGTTTTGGACCCAGGCTTGTGTGACTACGTCTCTGCACTCAACGGACTCACTACCCACCTGTTGCTGCGGCCAGCTGCAGCCCCTCACTGGACTCAGCCTCTCCTACAGCGGTCCGGATCAGTTTGGACTTCGTTACTCTCTAGAACCCCCAGGATCATCTGAGACGGTTAGTGGTCCTTCTTATTTGACTTTTTTCTGCTCCCCATAATCTCTTGCACGACCACTAACCGATCTCTATCTCATAGACTTGTCCCTGATCCGGAACCAGTACCAGTACCAGAACCCAAACCAGAACCGGTCCAATCTGCAATATCTCTCCTAGAAAATAAATATTTTATTCTCTTCATTTGTGTGGTGATTTTGGTCCAAACTAAAAGGGGTTCGTTACAGAACTACCAGGCCATGATGGACCACTCACCACCAGCAGATTGGCGCTCCGGTGTAGAAGGAGCTATTATGAAGTTGGAGTCTGGCATGGAGGACATGGTCCACATGCTTAAGAACTTAACCCCTCAGACTTCCATTCAGGACTCAGTGGTGGTTAGACCCCACTCCGAACCCATCAGGGAGCCAAGATTGACCCCACCTGAACTTTTCACAGGGGAACCGGACCAGTGTCGTCCATTTATCACTCAGTGCGAGATCCAATTTGAGCTTCAACCATCTTCTTTTCCTTCCGATAAAGCTAAAGTGGCGTACATTATTTCTTTACTTTCAGGCAAAGCTAAGAAGTGGGGAACTGCTGAATGGCAGAGGGACTCTCCTAACATTTACTCTCTCCAGGCATTTACTAAGGAACTCTGCAGGGTGTTTGACCCGGTCCTCCCAGAGCGTGAGGCTGCCAGATGACTATTCTCCATAAAGCAAGGTAACAGGAGAGTCACAGACTATATCATTGAGTTTCACTCCATACCGTCTGGCAGCCACTGGAAAAAGGAGGCCCTCACCGACGCGTTCTACAAGGGTTTGAACGACGACATCAAAGATGGTTTGGCAACTAAACGTTACCCAGATTCTCTGCAGGACCTTGAAGACTTATCCACCAAGGTGGATTTAAGACTGGCCGAATGAGAAAGAGAGAGAGGACCTAAGACATCACCAGTCCCTAAACATGTTGGTGAGTTTCAGTTTCAACCACAATCCACTCACCATACTCCTGTTTCTCCTCCAAAACCTGCAGAGGAACCTATGCAGTTGGGCAGGAGCCGACTCACGCAGGCTGAACGCGAGAGGAGACGCAAGGGACATCTTTGCTTCTACTGTGGAGAGCCAGGACACCTCGTCACCAACTGTCCGGTAAAAGGGGTCGCTCAGTAGACGAGAGGAGATGTCTACTGAGACAAACAAACCCCAAAGAACTCTCCTCACAATTTATTGTTTCTGCTCACCTTATTACACCAGACAAATCTCGATCACTGGTTAAGGTGTTTATTGACTCCGGTGCAGATACTGAATTCATAGACTTCGACTTTGCTAAATTGGTGGGAATAAAGCTCTACAAATCTGCTCATGAAGTTTCTGTGGTGGTTCTCGATGGCCATCCTCTGAACTCATCATCTTTAATTACTGAACCGGTGGTCTTATGTCTCAGTGGTAACCACAAAGAGAAACTAACCTTTGTGGTTATTAAATCTCCCCAGGCTCCGATCGTGTTCGGAGCCACATGGTTAACCAAACACAACCCTCATCTTGACTGGAGGAGGAGGGAGATTTTAGGGTGGTCAGAGGAGTGTTTGACCACTTGTTTATTTGATGCTGTCGTTCCTATCGAGACTGTTACCCTGCATGAGAATTTTTATCCAGACATTTCCAAAGTACCTGGAGTATCATGACCTTAAAGAGGTGTTTAATAAGACTAAAGCTACCTCACTGCCTCCACACCGTCCCTATGACTGTGGAATAGATTTACTCCCAGGCTCCACTCCTCCTAGGGGTGCGTTATACTCTCTCTCCGCTCCTGAACAACTCTCTATGAAGGAGTACATCCAGGACTCATTAAGGTCGGGCATTATCCTGCCTCACCTGCTGGGGCAGGTTTCTTCTTTGTCAAAAAGAAAGATGGCTCACTTCGTCCATGCATAGACTTTAGAGGACTCAATAAAATTACTATTAAAAACAAGTATCCTCTACCCCTCATGTCATCCGCCTTCGATTCTCTTCAGGGAGCCAACATTTTCACCAAACTTGATCTCCACAATGCTTATCATCTGGTCCGTATCTGTGAAGGTGATAAGTGGAAGACAGCCTTTAATACCCCGACAGGGCATTATGAATACTTAGTTATGCCTTTTGGGTTAACCAACGCTCCGGCTGTCTTCCAAACTTTAGTCAATGACGTTTTGAGGGACATGGTAAATAAGTTTGTTTTTGTTTATCTCGACGACATACTCATTTTTTTCTAAGGACCAAGAGTCTCATCGAAAATGTGTTAGATCTGTTCTTACCAGGCTCCTCCAGAACGGTCTCTTTGTAAAAGCTGAAAAGTGTGAGTTTCATGTGTCTTCCACTTCCTTTTTGAGGTTTATTGTGTCGCCTAACAAGATGGGGATGGACTCCAGCAAGGTCTCTGCTGTGGTAGATTGGCCCACCCCTAAGGACCGCAAACAGCTTCAGCGGTTCCTGGGGTTTGCCAATTTTTACAGACGCTTCATTAAAGGCTACAGCCAGAAGGCCAAGCCTCTCCACGAGCTCACCTCTACTAAGTGCCGTTTTCACTGGTCCACCACAGCAGAGACCGCTTTTAATGAAACTGTTTGTTTCTGCTCCCAACCCCGACGAACCTTTTATGGTGGAGGTTGATGCCTCCAGTACTGGGGTGGGGGCCGTTCTGAGTCAACGCGGCCAGGAGGGGCGTCTTCACCCTTGTGCCTTTTTTCTCTCGGAGTCTCTCCTCGGCCGAGAGCAACCATGATGTTGGAGATCGGGAGCTTCTTGCTGTCAAGCTCGCCCTGGAGGAGTGGGGTCACTGGTTGGAGGGCTCCAAGTTCCCGTTCCAGGTGTGGACGGATCACAAGAACCTGGAATACCTAAGGTCCGCTCGTCGCCTTAATCCTCACCAAGCCAGGTGGGCACTGTTCTTTTCTCGCTTTAATTTCACCCCATCTTACTGTCCCGGCGAGAAAAATACCAAGCCTGATGCCTTGTCACGTGTTTTGGAGGAGGATAATTCCCCCTCAGCTTAGGAGGAGAACATTATCATTCCTGAGTGCTCATCTGGCCATCACTCAGTTAGAGCTGGACCTGAGAAACTTCAGCTGGACACATCCTCCCCCAGCCAACTACCCTCAGAACCATCTTTTTGTACCAGTTAATATGATCAAGAAGGTGCTGAATTTTTGTCACAACTCCTTATTATTCTGCCACCCTGGTCTAACTAAAACTTTGTCTATTGTCAGAGCTCAGTTTTGGTGGGAGACTATGACCAGGGATGTCCGTGCCTATGTGCGATCCTGTCTGGCGTGTTCCCAGTCCAAGACCTCCAGAAGTCCCCGTTCAGGATTACTTCATCCTCTCCCTTGTCCTTCACGCCCCTGGTCGCACATAGGTATGGACTTCATTACCGGTCTCTCACCATCCAATAATTTCCCGGTCATTCTAACTATCGTTGACCTATTTTCTAAGATGCAATAGTCTCTATCCAAGGTCTCACCGAACTCCTCCCACATCTGAGCTTTTGCCTCAGCAACAGCCAAGGCTTCACACCTCTTGGCCATCTGTTACTTCTCAGCTGCCTCCAGAGTCCCACTGGTCAACAAGGCCTGATAGGACTCTTTCTTCAGCTTGACAGCCTCCCTAACCCGGGGTGTCCACCACCGAGTTTGTGGATGACCACCACGAGAAGCACCGACAACCTTGCAGCCACAACTCAAGGCAGCCACCTCAACAAGCGAGGTGCGGATCATGGCCCACTCAGACTCAATGTCCCCCACCTCAGCTGGGATGCGGTTAAAGCTCTCCCGGAGGTGTGAGTTGAAGATCTCAGTGACGGGTTCTTTTGAAAGACATTCCCAGCAAACCCTCACTACACGTTTAGGTCTACTGGGTCTGTTCAGCATCTTCCCACGCCATCTGATCTAACTCACTACCAAGTGGTGATCAGCTCAGCTCCTCTCTTTACCCTAGTGTCCAAAACAAATGGCCACAAATCAGATGACACGACTATGAAGTCAATCATCAATCTACAACCTACGGTGTCCTGGTGCCAAGTGCACTTATGGACACTCTTATGTTCGAACATGGTGTTCGTGATGGACAAACTATGACTAGCAAAGAAGTCCAACAACAGAACACCGCTCGGGTTCAAATCAGAGAGGCCGTTCCTCCCGTTCACGCCACTCCAGGTCTCACTGTCATTACCCACGTGAGCATTGAAGTCCCCCAGCAGAATAAAGGAGTCACCAGCTGGCCCATCTTCCAGCACCCCTGCCAAGGACTCCAAAAAGGCCGGATACTCTGAACTACAGTTCGGCACATAGGCACAAACAACAGTCAAAGCCCGTCCCCCCACCCGAAGACGAAGGGAAACCACCCTCTCATCTACCGGGGAAAACTCCAACACACAGGCACCAAGTTGGGTGGCTACAAGTAGACCCACACCAGCTCGATGCCTCTCACCATGGGCAACTCCAGAGTGGAGGTCCAACCCCTCTCAAGGAGATCAGTTCCAGAGCCCATGCTGTACGTTGAGGTGAGCCCAACAATATCTAGTCGGTACCTCTCAACCTCGCGCACAAGCTCAGGCTCCATCTCTGCCAGAGAGGTTACATTCCATGTCCCAAGAGCTAGCTTTGGTAAGCCAGGGTCAGAGCGCCAAGGTCCCTGCCTTCGGCCACTGCCCATAGCACCATGCACATGAATTTATGACCCTTCCTGCAGGTGGCGGGTTCACGGGAAGGCAAACCCACGCTGCTCCTTCGGGCTGAGCCCAACCGGGCCCCATGGGCGGAGACCCGGTCACCAGGCACTCTCCAACGAGCCCCTCCCCCAGGCCTGGCTCCAGGGTGGGGCCCCGGTAACCCACGTCTGGGCAAGGGACACTGAGTTCCTTGTTTTGTTTTGTCCATAAAAATCTTCTGAATCGCTCTTTGTCTGGCCTGTCACCTAGGACCAATCTGCTTTGGGAGACCCTACCAGAGGCAATTATAATTGCCCCTGACAGCATAGCTCCTAGGATCATTCAGGCGCACAAACTCCTCCACCACGATAAGGTGGCGATTCAAGGAAGAGTAAATTTATTATGATTAAATAAATTAAAGAATTATTTGTATACATGTTTCTTGAAATTGAGAACACAAGAGGCTGAAGAGAAATATAAGAAGTATAAAAATAAATTAGTAGCAATTATAAGGAAACACAAGAAGGAATATTATAGTGATTTATTAAATAAAAGTAATGGTGATATGAAAGTCAAGTCAAGTCATGTCATATTTATTTATAGAGCACAATTTAAAACAGATAGACTGTTATCAAAGTGCTTAACACTAAGGGTAACACTGAGAAATAAAAAGCAGTAAGAATATACCTTAAAAAATTAAAACAACAGCATTAAAATGAAGACATGGAACAAGATATACTAAATCAACTCACACAGTATGAAACGCCAGAGAGAACAGATATGTTTTTAGCAGGGATTTGAACACAGGAAGGGAGGTGGCATGCCTAATGTTGGGGGTAGGTTGTTCCACAGTTTGGGACCCATGACTGAAAACGCCCAATCTCCTCGGAGCTTCAGTCGTGTTTTTGGAACAACCAAAAGCAGCTGATCGGATGATCTCAGAGCCCAAGAGGGAACATATGGTTCCAGTAGCTCAGAGAGGTAGATGGGTGCAAGGCCATTTAGGCACTTATAGGTCAGGAGGAGAATTTTGAAATCAATCCTAGTTCTCACAGGAAGCCAGGGTAGGGAGGACAGAACTGGTGTGATGTGCTCATACCTCGGTGTACCGGTTAAGAGCCGAGCTGCAGCATTCTGGACGAGCTGTAGCCGTGAGATAGAGGCCTGGCTGACCCCAGCATACAGTGAATTACAATAGTCCAGGCGGGTTGTGATGAACGCATGGACTAGTGTCTCAAGGTCGGGTCTAGACAGCACTGGCTTGAGCTTAGCTACCTGCCGCAGTTGGAAGAAGCTTCTCTGCAGAACTGAACTGATCTGTTTGTCGAACTTAAAATCCAAGTCAAAAAACACTCCAAGGTTTTTAACAGAGTGCTTCAGATAAGGCTGAAGGGAGTCCAGGTTCACAGGAGAAGAGGCGGCAGCTGAGCTAGGGCTAAAGACAATGACTTCAGTCTTCTGGTCGTTAAAACTTAGAAAATTTGAAGCCATCCATGTCTTAATGTCGTCCAGACATTTGAAGAGAGGGTGGACGGAACAAGCACTGGCTGGTTTCAGTGGCAGGTAGATCTGACAGTCATCGGCGTAGCAATGGAATGGAATACCATGTTTTCTTAGGATCGACCCCAGCGGAAGCAGATAGAGCGAAAATAGAAGGGGTCAGAGAATCGAGCCCTGCGGGCCACCGCAGGAAAGAGGCATTGAAGTGGATAGATTTTTACCCACCTTCACACAAAAACTCCTGTCAGAGAGGTATGAGCGGAACCAGTCTAATGCAGCACCTGTAATCCCAACCCAGTGTTCAAGCCGAGAGATGAGGATACTGTGGTCAACAGTATCGAAAGCGGCAGTAAGATCGAGGAGTACAAGAGCCACAAAATGGCCAGAATCGTTTGCTGTTAAAATGTCATTACATACCCTAACCAAAGCTGTTTCGGTGCTGTGGAGCTGCTTGAAACCAGACTGAAAGACCTCAAAGATTTTGTTCTCAGTTAAAAACTGATTTAACTGAGTAAAAACTACTTTTTTACTACAGCTACATGGCGAGTAATAAATAGTGTTCTGAAAGGTCATAAGGCAAAAACAGGTATTTCACAATATTTTCTAATGGATGACAATGAAATCTATGACGAAAATTAAATTGTAAATTGATTTAATCACCATTTTGTGAACGTTGGATCAAGCCTTGCAGCTAAAATACCAAAAGTGGACAATAATGTGAACCATTCAGTTATAAGTTGTGACAACAGTATTTTTCTTAATGGAACTGACAAAGAAGAAATAATGAATGTAGTAAAAAATCTTACAGATAAGAGATCAAAAGACTGGAAGGACATGGTTATGATGTTTGTAAAGGACATAATGAGTTATGTTATCGAGCCGTTTACATGTATTTGTAATTTATCATTTTCAAAAGGAATATTTCCAGACAATATGAAAGTAGCAAAGGTAGTTCCTCTCTTTAAAAATGGTGATAAATGTGTGTTCAATAATTATAGACCAATATCCTTATTACCACAGTTCTCAAAAATTCTAGAAAAACTATTTGTGACCAGATTAGATACATTTATTACTAAACAAAACATTTTAAGTAGCAGTCAGTATGGATTTAGAGCAAAAAAATTCTACATCAATGGCTCTCGTGGAAATAATAGAACAAATAACTACTGCTGTCGATCAAAAACAGTATTGTGTTAGTATTTTTGTTGATTTAAAAAAAAGCATTTGATACTATTGACCACACTATTCTCCTTGAAAAATTAAATAAATATGGTATAAGAGGACCAGCATTACACTGGGTATCTAGCTATTTGAAAGATAGGAAACAGTTTGTACAAATAAATGGTGTAAGATCTGACCTGTGCAATATCACTTGTGGAGTGCCTCAAGGCTCTGTACATGGACTAAAGTTATTTAGTTATTTATTTATATATATAAAGTAGCTTAGTGTGTGTTTTGTATTAGAATTAGAAAAATTAGAAAGAGTTATTCATTTTGTTCTGTTACTTGAAAATTATTATGATTGAAATAATTGTTTGAAAAAAAGGGGCAGATATAATAAGATTTTTTCTTCTTTCTGCTGCCTTTCGTTTTAAATCTTTTGTATCTTTTTTATATTGTAATGGAATTATTTTGTACTTTTTTTAAATGAATAAACTTTATACCATACCATACCATATCATACCACAAATATCCAATTAAAGTTCAGGTTTTAAAGAAACAAAGCACAAAGATTGTCCCTGGGCACAGAGATCTTCATCATCTACTGGTGATAATGGTGAAGAGGGACATCACAGAACCACAGGTCACCTTGAGTCTCACTGTCACTGAAGACAAAAACTGTGTCCACTATCCTCAATGCAACATCATCTCATGCTCCGAGGCTTTAGAGCAACTAACTGTGAAGAACGGCTGGACGATATGGCCTAAAATCAATATCACAATATATTGAGCAGTTCACCTCGATAATGATAAATGGACGATAACTGCAACCCCCCACCCCCGAAAATAATGTGATAGGCCGGCATGAATAATTCACAGCCAGTTATATTGATGGCATAATTCCCTTTTTATTGCCACTTTAATGAACTTTAAAACTACACCTTCTGCAAATAAATGAATGTGTACTTTCAATTGTTAATAGTTTTTGAACAAATAAGCACAACTGAACAAATTTAGAAGTATAAAATAAAATATTATATATATATATATATATATATATATATATATAT
>NC_056498.1:94939490-94948523 GCF_014905685.2 Nematolebias whitei
GTCCTCCAATGCAAGAATTAGGGGTTCGAATCCACCAGCAGTCACATGCTGAAGTGTCCCTGGGAAAGACACTGGACCTCTCATTGCCTCCGATGTGTGTCCCATCAGTGTATGAATGTGATAAAGCTCTGATTAGTCTCTTTAAAATAATTTGTTCAATTATCTTTGTAGAGATCTAGTAGAGTGCTGTATGAATGGGTAAATGAGGACACAGACTGTAGTGTAAAGCGCTTTGAGTATCTCGATAAGATAGAAAGGCACTATATAAGTACAAACCATTTACCATATATATATATATATACATACATATATATATGGGGCCGAGATGGTGTAGAGGCAGGGCAGCCGGCTTGGGACCCGAGAGTCCCAGGTTCGATCCCCAGTCACTGCACATCACGTGGCGTCTCTGGGAAGCACGTCTAATCCCCAAAATGTCCCCCGGGCGCTTTCAATAGCTGCCCACTGCACCACCTGGTGGTGGATGGGTTAAATGCAGAGACTAATTTCGCCATTGTATGGAAACATACAGTGCTGACATTGTGATGACATTATTATTATTATTATATATATATATATATATATATATATATAAATATATATATATATATATACATATATATATATATATACACATATATATATATATATAAATAACTTATCTTTCCTGTAAACACAAGTGTTAAAAATACAATCTCTTATAAATGAAATGGTCACATTTGAGTTGTCAAGTATTCCCATGTAAATAAAACAAAATAATAAATAAATTTCACATTTGCCATTTGGAAAAGTAAACAATGAGTTGTACAAATAGAATGTTATGTGCAAAGGCCAACCTCTCTGTAAAGGCCTTAGAGGTAATCTATTGTAAACAGTTAAAGCTCTGCTGCTGCCGCTTCAACATTCGGAATTTCCTCCATTTTCTCAACCGTATCGTCTCTTTCACTTCTTGTTACAGACTATATGGGGTAGAGTCACATGACTACAGACTGCATGTAGTGCAGCGTCTTAAAGGGACATGAACATAGCTTATCTGTACACAGCCAAAAGACAAAATTGCTTTTATTTTTTTAAATACCAAAAATACCGACATGGACAAAATTGACGTCAATCATTGTTATAAATTTCTGTGTCGGTTAATTTTCGGTATATTGCCCAGCCCTACTGTGAAGTGTCAACCACATTACTTACCTCGCGAGTTTATGGCAGTTTATAATTGCTGTCTATATAGCCCCGGATGCTAATGCTAAGGACGCTCTGCAGGAGCTGCATGATAATATTGGCTTGCTACAAAACAAGTATCCAGAGGCTTTTTACGTGGCAGCTGGTGATTTCAACCACATAAATCTGAGGGACACTCTGCCAAGATTTTATCAGCATGTGACCATACCTACACAAGGGAATAACACACTGGACCGTGTTTACACCAACATACAAGACGCAACCACCTCGGACTCTCTGACCACATCTCCATCTTTCTGGCCCCAGTTTACCTCTCCCCGCTGAAACATTCCAGACCAACACAAAGAAACATCAGGGGGTGAGTGAGGAATTGTGACTCCATACAAAAGAACTGTTTTGCATGTACAGACTGGCAGGTCTTCAGAGAAGCTGCTGTAAATGAGAGGAAGCTAGACCTGGAGGAATACACATCTGTGGTCCTTGGATACATTAGCAAGTGTGTAGATGATGACACCACCTCCAGGATTGTGAAGTGCTACCCGAACTATAAACCCTGGCTGAATGCAGAGGTCCCCACCCTGCTGGAAGCCAGGGACACTGTCTTTAGGTCTGGGAACTCACAGGAGCTGAGGAGGACAAGAAAAGAGATGGCTGCTGGTATTAAAAGAGCCAAAGCAAGATATACACAGAGGATACAGGGACATTTCTCCTCACAAGACCCACAGAGCATGTGGAGGGGCATTGAGCGCATAACAGACTATAAAGGCAGTGGTGCGCCACGCCCTAGGGACCCATCACTACCTGATGCCCTCAATAAGTTCCAGGCATGCTTTTTGAAGACCGGAATAGGGCTGCAACTAACGATTATTTCAATAATCGATTCATCGTCCGATTATTTTTCCAATTAATCGATGAATCTGCAAAAAAAGAAAACAACAACAACGTTTTAATTTCCACCCCTTTATTCCAAAATTGAACATTTGACTGACATAGCAATTCGCACAAAAAACAGGTTACTATTTGACTATTCTGTAAAATAAAAGTTAGTCAAATAGCTTAAAAAAATTAATGCACACAAAAATATACACAAATGTATGCTTTACCTGCACAATATGTAGTTACTTTGTAAAGGGAAAAGTGTAACCTGGATTAAAAGTGTGGATTATTGTAACCTGGATTAAAAGTGTGGATCATTGTAGTGAAGCCTTCGTCTTCAACCATCGACAGAGGCCTCATGTCAGTGACGATCGTGTTAAGGATGCTTTCAGTGAAGACAGCTGCTGATGTCTGTCCATCATGAAGGCTGTCATTGTTTGTTGTTGTTTTCTGGAATGAGAGAGTAAATATGTATTAGAGCATAATTTACAGCAACTCAAGAAATGCCTTGATTCACTTTCAGTGTTAGGTTCAGGAAAAAGTAGCTAAAAGAGCAATTAAACACACACAAACATATAAAATACTTAATTACACACGTTTGAGTAGATGTAATAAATTACTTTAATTCCTGTTTAAATGCAATTCATCCTGCCATAACTGTAGTGTCTTCAGAATTTGCCAGCAAATTAAAAGTTGAAACTTAATCATTAAATTATTATCCTTGTGTTAGATTTATTTATAAATCACGTTTAAAAACTGCTTATACCAATTAAATTAAATAAAAAATAACACGTTCTCTATCACCGTCATTAATCAACAAACAAACAAGCAGCAGCTTCATCTACCAGAGAGACTGACGTTACGTTTTCTCACTTGGAAACAGAACAAATGTGAATATTGTAGAGATTCACCTGCCAACACACGAGTTGGGAGTGAGACGAGTTGTATCAGCTGTTCAGCTCCTTCATCCTCCTCGTGACTCCGACATGTTTACGTTTCATCTCCGTGGTTCTCCCATGTTGTGTCGTCACTTTTCAAAGCAGCAAGTTGCACAGTTTTTATCTTTGTGAAGTGCTCCCATACTTTGGAGGACTTGGGTCGAACAGTTTTCACTGCGTCGGTCATTTGTAAAATTTATTTAATTTCCTTTGAAAATAGCCTCTGCTCTGCTTCCGCCTCCCCCCTCGCTCAGTTCAACTCACGCTGCAGAGGGTTTTTTTTTTACTTTATTCAGTCAGTCATCATTTATAATGAACTGCAAGTGAACTAAAAACGACTCCACAGCGCCGTGAAAGACACAACAACTCAATAATTAAATTTGTTGCTAACACTTTTAATCATGCATTTTTATAGATTTTTATTGATATTATCGATTCAATTCAGATCTCTTTCCTCTAAATCCCTGTTAGTTAATGAACTGATAACTGATCATCATATTGATGTATTCTGTCTGACAGAAACTTGGCTACAACAGGAGGATTTTGTTAGTATAAATGAATCCACTCCTTTTAATTATTTAAATTTTCATATTCCTAGAACAACTGGCCGAGGTGGAGGAGTAGCTTCTATTTTTCAGTCAGGATTATTGATTAATGCCAAACCAGTTATTAGTTATGATTCTTTTGAATCGCTGTCCCTCAGTCTTTCTCATCCAATATGGAAATCACAAAAGCAACTTTTATTAGTTAAATATCGTCCACCAAGCGCTTACTGTCCGTTTTTGTACGAATTCTCAGAATTCTTAACTGACTTAGGTCGTTTTCACACCAGATAGTCCGGTAGACTCAGTTAGGTTCGGGACCAATATTCATGACCTTTTGTTTACATTTGAGCTGGTGCGTTTGCATTCACACTGCACTGTGCAGTCGAGTCAACCTGTTGAACCAAACTATTCCCCCGCTCGCCTGTGGGGGCGCTGCACCACGAACTACTGAAAGAAACAACACAAAAACCTCTGAAGACACGTCTTCTTCTTCTTCTGTAAATGAAAATAAAAACGAAGTGGCATCAAGTTTTAGCAGTTTTAGGAGTTATATTTTGTCATTTTTCAAAAATGGACTTAACATGAGCAGAAGATGAGACAAAAGATCATGGAGAATATTGTTTTTCCACACAAGGCAGCTGACGGCTCCATATAAGGTAAGAACAATGTGTGTTTGTTTACCCTGCGGAGCGGGGTTCGGTCTGTTTACATTCACACTGCACTCGAACCGCAAAGGAGTTCGCTTCTACTGGACCGAGACCTAGATTTTAGCCCGGGCCAGAGTTCGATGGTGCATTCATACATCCCTAAACGAACCGGACTTTCTAGGAAAACGAGCTAGAGTTCGATTAAAGTGGACTAAACAGGGCTGGTGTGAATGCACCCTTACTAATACTGGTAAAATCATCATAATGGGTGATTTCAATATTCATGTAGATGTTGAAAGTGATAGCTTAAGCATAGCCTTTAATAATTTAATAGACTCATTTGGTTTTACCCAAAACGTCCGCACATCTTCTCATTCTTATCATCATACCCTTGATTTAGTTCTGACCTATGGTCTAGAGATTAAGGACTTGGTAATAGTTCTTCAAAATCCTATTCTGTCCGACCATTTTTTAAATAACCTTTGAGTTTACATTAAATGACTACACAGTCACTGAGAGTAAATTTCATCTCAGCAGGTGCTTATCAGAAAATGTTGTAACCAAATTTAAACAATCTCTTCCATCAATGTTTTCCTCTGTCTTGCAGAGTAATGCATCAGAGAACAGTGACTTAGATCATCTAGTTGATCATCTTACAACTTCAATGCAAAGTTCACTTGATAAAATTGCTCCACTGAAAAAGAAAGTAATCAATCAGAGGAAACTGGCTCCTTGGTTCAATTCTGAGTTACGTACTTTAAAGCAGACATCTAGAAACCAGGAGAGAAAATGGCGCTCTACTAATGTTGAAAAATTTTATTTAACTTGGAAAAATAGTCTGCTAACATATAAAAAAGCTCTCTGTAAAGATAGAACTTTATATTACTCATCTTTAATAGAGGCGAATAAAAATAACCCTAGGTTTCTGTTGAGTACTATTGCTAGACTAATTAAAAGTCCCATTTCTGTTGAACCATGAATCCCTACAACTATAAGTAGTGATGACTTCATGAGATTCTTTATAAATAAAATTATTTCGATTAGAGAGAAAAATCAATCATCCTTCCTACTACTATCTCTAGTACCCTGTCAAATGAGGCAACTTTAAAAATTTTACTAGAGCCTGATTTATGTTTGGACAGTTTTTGTCCTGTTGAGCTCTCTGAATTGTCAAAAATAATAACCTTATCCAAACCATCCACATGCCTGCTAGATCCCATCCCAACCAGACTGTTTAAAGAGGTCTAAAAAAATTAAATCTGGTCCTCTGGACATTCAAAAAAACAAAACAAAGCAAAACAAAACAACAAAAAAATGTAGAAACGTTTCGTCTCTCATCTGAGAGACTTCCTTAGTCTGAGGTGCTATATTCAGCTCAGTCTCTTAAATAGCACCTTCTCAGAGTGGATCAACCAGTTTTGCTGCTGACAACCAAAACCAGCTGATCACATGCTCAAGAAGGACCATCAGCCTAACAATGGATCATTTTCAGGTCTCTCTTGTAAATGAGTCCTCGAGGCTCAATGGGATTTACCTGTATAAATAAAGGTTGATTGATTGATTAGCACACTGATGGCTGTTTACTATTCACAGAGGGCTGAGTGATACTAGCAATCACAGCATTGTAAGAGGGGGACAATTGAACACGTAGGCCTCCACCCCTGTTTAACAATGGACGATTTCTTTTCACAAACCATCGTTCCTCTCTATCCAGGATGTGAACATCTTCATCCCTGAAAGAGTGACCGCTGGCCTGGAGATGAGTGTAGACCGCAGAGTCCTGGCCTGATGATGTTGATCTTCTGTGCTAGGCCATCCTTTTGGCCAGTGGCTGTTTTGTTTCCCCGATGTGACTGATCACAGCCCTCCTGACACTGAACAGCATACACAACACTGGTCCAGAGGACCAGATTTAACTTTTTTAGATTTTTCTACCTGGATTATTGAGCATGCATCAGGATATGTTTAAAGATGTATTTCCCCTAATTAATGTCCACATTTTGGATCTGCTTAATTTATCTTTAATGAATGGTTATATACCACAGAGCTTTAAGGTTGCTGTAACTAAACCTTTACTTAAGAAGTCTGACCGTGATTCAGAAATTCTGGCCAACTATAGACCTATATCTAATCTAACTTTCATCTAAAAAAAATTCTAGAGAAAATAGTTGCAGGTCAGTTGCATGAACATCTACAAAGAAATAATCTGTTTGAAGAGTTTCAGTCAGGGTTTAGAGCTTATCATAGCACAGGAACATTACTAGTAAAAGTCACTAATGATATTATCATGGCCTCAGACAATGGACTTGTGTCTATACTGGTCCTGTTAGACCTCAGTGCTGCATTTGATACAGTTGATCACAATATCAGCACACCTCTCCTCAACATACATCGGTCCACATCAACATGAATGTGAACCCGCAGCCTGAGCGCGGCACAGAGGCGCGCTCAGAGCCCTTTCGAGGAAGCCTCACCTTGGGTCTCGAGGGACACACTTCCGCAGCGTATGACGACGGTCAAGGCGTTAGACTGGCTGACGTCCGTAAGAAACATGACACACCACCTAAACGCACGCCCATTCCATGAACGTCAAGGATGGATGGCCAAGCTGATAAGCAGGGGTTACACGCTGCAATCCTCAACTCGAACCCTCCGTTGGGAGGAGTTTTTATAGACGGTCCTGTCATCACCAGACCAGGTCTCGTCCCTAAATGCAGAAGTCCAGGAACTTCTGGTTAAAGAGGTAATTTCCAGGGTTCCCAATGGAGAGGAAAACACAGGTATTTTACTCATGTTACTTCCTGATTCCAAATTGGACTGGAGGAACGAGACCAATTTTGGACCTGTCAGTTTTCAACAAGCCGATCGTGGGCAGACCGTTTCACATGTTGACAACGGGAAGCAGCGGCATAGGCTCAGATGTTGACGTCACACCTGCTAATTCTGGGCTTCGCCATAAGTTGGGAAAAAAGCTTGATTCTCCCGGCCCAGACGATCGTTTATCTGGGAGTGGAGCTAAACTCGACCACCATGAGGGCTCGTTTATCACAGACGAGTATTGACACTCTAAGAGTCTAGCTCCGTCACGTAAGACCAGGCAGAGTAGTAACAGCTTTTTCCATCATGAAGCTGTTAGGAACGATGTCATCAGCTCACACAGTGGTTCTGCTGGGTTTACTACACATGCGACGCCTCCAGAGATGGTTTGCTCGTCTGCGCGTGGATCCGGTAAAGCAAAAGAGACGGATGATCACTGTTCCTCCCTCCGTGAGAACAGATCTCCGACAATGGGAAAACACCCTGGTTCTGTCGGAGGGAGTCCCCGTCAGCAGACCTACCTACAGACGTGTCAGTCTTCACAGACATGTCGTTGTCAGGTTGGGGGGTGACATACCTTTCTCGAGCTGTAGAGGTGCTGTGGCCTCTCTCACAACAGCTCATATAAACATTCTGGAATGTCGCACGGTTCTGAATGTGATTCAACACTTTGCTCCTATGCTGCAGAATCAACACGTTTTGATTCACACAGACAACAAGGTTACTGCTGCTTACATAAACCAGCAAGGGGTTGTGCGCTCAGCCCAAATGTTACACATTGCGAGAAAACTACTGTGTTGGGCACACCAAAATCTGCTCTCCATCAGAGCAGTGTACATCCCCGGTGTTCTGAACAAGGGGCACATGATCAGCTCAGCTGATCTAAGACCGAATCCAGCTTCTATGCCTAAAACATCACAAGCTCTTTTAAATCAAAAGTGATATCGTTGGAGGGGTTTTTTCTCTCCCCCCCACAAATCAGAAGAAGAAGCATCTTTCCATCATCTCTGTCCTGTGCGGGCATTGACGTGTTACATAGCACGCACAGCTGATATGCGTCAAACTCAACATTTGTTTGTGCATTATAGAGATGTATCTGCAGGTCGCCCGTTATCCACCCAGCGCCTGTTACACTGGCTGTGTGAGGCTATTTCTGAAGCCTACAGAGCTTCAGATTTAGAGCCTCCTGTCAACCTCAGGGCGCACTCAACCAGAGGTATTGCATCTTTGACTGCTTTGCATAATGGTATGACAATGCAGGATATTTGCACTGTGGCCGCGTGGTCAACACCCTGCTCATTTATTCGCTTCTATCTAAGTGATGTGACGGCTCGTTCCATGACACATTCTGTCCCTAATGCTCTAACAGAATGAATATTGTTGTTTCATGGAACCTCATTTAAACTCACATCTGACTGCATGCATTACAGTGTGAGATGTTGTTATCAACCACAAGTTGTGACTGTTATTTTGGTTCTATTGTCATTAATCACTTCATGACTATTGTTACCAATCAGTTCATTTGAGTAATAATCAGTTCACTTGTTATTATTAATCTGTTCATATTGTTCAGCTGTGAATCTGTTGGTTCATGGCCCTTTTTCAGCATCTTCCTTTCCCCGTTGAAAGTTTCCGGGGTGTTCATGCACTCAGAACGCATAACTACACAGCATGCGTCTGTGCATGGTATGCATAATTACGCAACACGTAATTACGCACATGGAGAGCTGAGTGACAAGACGTTTTTTGGGCAAGCTGCCGCTTCGTATGGTGTTCGAATGGACCCAGAGAGGCGAGGACCACATCTGCTTCGCCCTTAACCCAATAGCGACAGCTCTTAAAGGGCGAAGTCTATATGAAATATAACGTTGGTTACGTACTGTAACCCCAGATTCTATGAGTTGTAGTGGACTCGGCCTCCGACCAAAATCTGCCTCTGAGGACCTTCATGGGACAGGAACTGTTATTTCATTGATTTGAATCCAGAAATACAAATTAGCTCATCCAGAGACTGTCTAATTGTATCCTGAA
>NC_056498.1:94948533-94953810 GCF_014905685.2 Nematolebias whitei
GTAATTATGCATTTTGATCTTCTGTCTAAATGAGAAGTAGTGATGTCGGTCGAAAGTCAGATGGAAGTTATTGGAACGAAGTGTCGTGTTTTTAAACCTAGCAGACGGTAAACAAGAGGCTACTGGCCTCTCTTCCTCCCACTTCGACAATATTTTCTCATCTGTAACTAACAGTTCTTAAAACATTCCTGCTGTTTTCTTGACTTGTAATGACCCTCTGACATCACTAGAACCACCCCCTGTTGGTTGCTTCAACCAATCAGGAGGTCCTAAAGTCAGAACTCTTTAAAAGTCGACACTTCCTGGAACTATTCAGTTCTGGGAGTTCTGGAGTGGAGTTCTGGAGTCAGTGCTACAGTTCTGCAGTTCTCAGTCTTCATGGAGTTTTTCCACTGCTGAGTGGAACTTCGGACTTAGTTTTCCAGTCTGATGGAGTCATCCATCTCTGCAGGAGTCATGGTGCCTCGCTGTGACTTCACCCGGCGAACACCCTACAACTTCTGAGGAAGTTTGTTCTGTTGAACGGAGTATCTCACGACTTCTGCCGAGTCGCAGCCACCCTGAGGAGACGCTGAAAGGTAGCGTGCCAGGGACCTCTTGACCGTAGCGGACCCATCCTCTGCCAAGGTAAAGAGTCGTCACGAGCTTCATGCACTAAGTGAACCGAGGGCAAGCTGCGTTTGAAAGGAGCGTGCTGTTTCTGGTCCACAGACATACATCTTCCTTCAAACCTCTCCCTTTAAACTCCTCATATTTCCCATCTTTAAAACTCTTCCACTTCTCCAGTAATTAATCTAGATGTCTTCAGAAATGTCTGTTGTTTTTATTAAGTAAAACGTGCCAAGTTTTATTAATCAGAACCAGATCAACTAATCAAGTGTACAATGTTTTGATGTTAAATTTTGATTCTGTTCAATAAATGACCACATTTATTTTGATGGGTCAAAGAAAATTAACATCTCATGTCACTGATTAAACCATCTACGCACAGTTACTTCTGTCACATGGCTGTAATTAGCTCGAAAAAGAGAGAACCCGTTATTTAAATTATATTGTAGTGAAGGTACAGCAAAGCTGACCTTGACACACTACAGAGTATAGGCGTAGCCCTTTAAGCATCGGGCCTCACTGGCTCCTAAATGGCTGAAGAAAAAGCTATTTGGGATTTATACGTACAGGGTGGGGCCCACACAGCAGGTGGGCGTGGACTAAATTTTTCAGTGCAATGCTTTGCATGACGGGATAAACCCAATAGCGACAGCTCTTAAAGGGCTAAGTCTATACTCATAGAATCTGGGGTTACAGTACATAACCAACGTTTCTGTAAAGTGCCCTGAGACAACTTTGTTGTGATTTGGCGCTATATAAATAAACTGAATTGAATTCAATTCAATTGAATCCAATCAGCTACTTAGACTACAAGCATGTCTTAAAGACATAAAAACCTGGATGACCCTTAATTTTCTGCTTTTGAACACAGACAAGACTGAGGTTTTGGTTTTTGGACCTGAACACCTTAGGAATACATTTTTCAGTCTTTCTCCCTCCTTAGATGGCATTAATCTGTCCTCCAGCTCTTATGTTAAAATTCTTGCGTGTTATTTTTGATCAGGACATGTCTTTTATCCCCTACATTAAAAACGTTACTAGAATTGCCTTTTTCCACCTGCGTAATATCGCTAAAATTAGAAACATCATCTAAAAATGATGCAGAAAAACTGGTTCATGCATTTGTCACGTCTAGACTGGACTATTGCAATGGTTTATTATCTGGGTGTCCAAATACTTCTTTAAAACGTCTTCAGTTGATTCAAAATGCTGCTGCCAGAGTCTTAACTGGAGTTAGTAGGAGAGATCATATTTCTCCAGTTTTAGCTTCTCTCCATTGGCTCCTGTTAAATCCAGAATAGAATTCAAAATCCTACTTTAAACCTACAAAGCTCTCAACAACCTAGCTCGATCTTATATTACAGATCTTGTTGTTTCATATTTTCCAAACAGAGCACTTCGCTCTCAGACTGCAGGTTTACTTGTGGTTCATAGAATTTACAAAAACAGAATGGGAGGCAGATCTTTCAGTTATCAGGCTCCTCTTTTGTGGAACCAACTTCCAATCTCTGTCCGTGAGGCTGACACATTATCCAGTTTTAAAATTAGGCTTAAGACTTTCCTTTTTGCTAAATCCTATAGTTAGGGTCAGCTTGGGTCCATCATGAAGGACCCCACTCACCCAGCACACACACTTTTTGCCCCGCTCCCCTCAGGCAGAAAGTTGAGGAGCATTAAGTGTAGAACCAGTAGACTGCGGAACACCCTCTACCCTGAAGCTGTTAGACTCATGAATCCCTAATCAGGATTATCACTGTGAAAAAAAAATCACTGTAATGCCACTTGATTGTTGATATGTGCTGCTGTATTCATTTGTACTCATCTGCTCACACAGGCTTGTTCGTGCTTCTATTTTTCGGCATACTGTTTTTGCACTATTAAGTGTTTATGGAGTATTCTTAGTTTAGCGTATTTAGTAAGTTCATATCTTAGATCTTATTACTGTGTTTTATTACACAATTTATACTTTTATTGTATGTAACTGGGACCCTGTGTACACAATTTCATTCCACCTCATGTACCACATGCAATGACAATAAAGAACCTTGACCTTGATCCTAAATAAACATTCTAGTTCAACTACAAAGAAAGAAATCCATTTCCTTTCCTCATTTCCTCTTTCCAGGGTCACAGGAAGCTGGTGCCCATGTGAGAGGAGGGGAACAACTGGACAGGTTTCCAGTCCATCACAGGGACACATGGAGACAAGCGAGACAACCCTTCACACCTAGGGACAATTTTGAGATATCAGTTAAAGTAACATGGGGTCAGTGGGGGAGCTGGCCCCCTGGGAGGGCATTGCCACCTCAGTTGTTCCTCCCCATCCCGACGTCTTCCTCCACCCACTCCATCACACCACCACTCAAACAGGGCCTTGCGGCTCAGGTGCACTACTGAGATGCGGGGAGGATCCTCCATCTCTGTGGTTTATGGAGACCTGGGCCCCAATTTTATCAAACAACCTAGACACTCGTATATAACATTCTCACGACACATGCATATATAGGGTCTGGAGTGGGCACATGGTGGCATATAGGGGGTGGGATGTGTAATCATTCTCACCTCCGGGACCTGTGCCCACTCTCATATGTAGTATGTAGACACTTAGGGTTCTGGGCAAGGGTTGGGGGGGTGAACGGGCACTGCCTGCTCTCTGGGGAGGGGGTGGGTCTGTGCCAGTCGCCACCTCATCCCCCCCATTTTAAACGCACTATATAACAACATGTATCAACATCTTATTTGAGTGGGGGGAGGGAGGAGTTGGGTCTTACAGCTTTTCTTAAACCCTCATTCTCTGTCTGACATTTGGGGGCGGGGGGGGTAGGCTGCCTGGTTGGGGTCTCGGCTGTGGGTGGGTATTGGGCCTTTGGGGGCGATTTGGGGTGGGGGTGGGGCTGGTGCTCCGGTTCTCCCTGGATTGTTTGGATCCTTTTATCAGGGTTCCTGGTTCTGATGGCCAGCCCTTTGGCTGGGGTGGCTGCCGGATTCTGGCGGGAGGTCAGCTGTGGTTGTGTGTGTGTGGTCGTTGGTAGTGCATGGCGGTGGTCGGGGGCATGGCTTCACTTCGATGAAGTGCGGTGCGGGGTGCTGTGTGTGTGTGTGTGTGTGTGTTTGTGTGTGTGGGGGGGGGGTGCATGGGTGGCATGCTGGAGCTTCTCCGGGCCTGTGGTTTGGGGCTTTAGGGATGCATTACTGTGCTGGGCCTGTCTTCCTCGGCTGCTGCTCCCTGCTGCTCTGGCCCCCGGCCTGGGGCCGGCTTGCGGTCACTGTTGGGCAGGTGGGGCGCATGGACAGCCCAACAGAGGCTCTGTCGGGCTGTCTCTGTGTGCCTGTTTGTCTCAGGTTGGGTTTTGGGTGGCCCCCCTCTCTTGGACCAGTTTTGGCCCCCCATTTGGTGGGTCGTGCTCCCCCCCGGTGGTGGGCCCCCCTGCCGCCGGTGCATTGGCGGCTCTCAGCAGCTGGGGCTGGGTGGTGGGGTGTGTGCAGAGGGCCTGAGTGCCCTGGCTCTGTCGGTCCTCTGTTGGGGGGTGGTATGACCTCGGTACTCGGGGCTTGGTGTCTATGGCCGGATCCACTCTGGAGGGGCAGGTTGCCGGCGGGGCCTGTTGACTCGTCGCTACGGCCTCCTGGGGGTTTCTGCATTGTGGTTGCTGGGGATCGCCCGGGGCTTCCCTTTGCTTCTCTCTCTAGGGGGTGCGGGTGTCCCTGTTGGGGGACTACCGGAGTTCCGGGCTTGGGGGCCGCTGTGTGTCTGTGGTTCCAGGCTTCCCTGCATTGCCTTTAGCCTGGTATCCACAGGTCTGGTTCTTGTTGTAGCCTGTTGTGTCCGGTTCTAGTGGGACCTCTATTTTTGTGTCTCCACTTTGCTTATAGTTCCCGTTTAGTGGGCGGATTGTTCACCTCTATTGGGCGGATTATTAATATCAACGCACGTTACCAGCTGGTGGCGGTAGTGCTACATTAAGCTCTTTTCTAAGCACCACTAACATGTATTAGAAGAAGAGCTGGAAAACAACACACAACCAAAATGGATGACCTCCGTGAACTTGGAGTAGAACCAGCCGCACAGCCCATCCTGGTCGCTGTCCCACAAGATGGAGAGCAGGGCCGAGGTGTCAGAGATGCTCTGATGGAGTACCTCATGAGCTGTAACTTATCCTAATTCCACCCCTTAATCTTTTTTTACCTCCCCAGCCTTCCTTAGATACAAGTGAACGTTAAAGTGTTGATTTGAAAATAAACATGGATTAATAATTATTCTTGTTTTTTTAATGTACAGACATGCCTTATTACCAGGTTCGTGTAAAAATGGCTAAACAAACACTGCTGCTGTGCTTCTATCACATATGCTGCGTTTTTTTAGTGGCTGTAGTTTTAGAAAAACTGTATACTCCTTAATTTTTGTTTTTAACAAAGAACCAAAACCTACAACAAGAACTTTATATTTGTTTATGCATATATAGATTAATCTATTTTAATATTTATATATATATATATATATATATATGTCTTCAGCCAGAGACTTCTTCAGATCCCTTGTAAGACAGACGCTACAAGAGATCCTTCCTGCCCACAGCCATCAGCATCTAGAACAACTCTTTAATGAAACCAGGATGATGAATTACATTTAATTTCCCTCTGGGATCAATAAAGTCTTTTTGTAATTTG
>NC_056498.1:94953910-94956458 GCF_014905685.2 Nematolebias whitei
ATATATAACGTACATTACATAATAACCTACATTTGATTTGATATTTAACAACTCTTTCAGAGCTTATGCTTACCACGCAGCTCTTTAAATTAAGCTGTCGCAAATTATCTTCATGATTGAAGTGCTGTTAAATAATATTAAGTTAGTGCTCCTTTGTACCACAGTGAAAGTCGTGGAGAGAATTTTTGACCTTGGGCGAAAAAGATGCAGAAGCTGCTGGATCCACAAGATGGACATCATGGCCGAGGTGTTTGACATGCAATGACTGAAAACCTCCTGAATGAGGATGATTGTAAAGGTAGATTACACAATTCCTACACCTTTTTAACTCCACTGCAATGTTCATTTACAACACATGGACATTCTGTATTATGGTTACGTTTTTCAGTACTCATTACAGATAAAACCAAAAAAAAATACATAAATAAAAATACTGGACTTTATTTGTAACTGAAGATGTATCACTTTTCATCCGAAGCTCTTTCTCAATTTGATGAAACGAGGAGTGTGATTCAAGTTATAAAGCTGTGGTGTGCCGTAAGCTTGTATTATGGAGACTGGCACATGCAGATCAATCTCCAGCAAGCTTACAGAACACCACAGCTTTATAACTTTAATCCCATATTCCTTTTTTCATTGAATTGTGAGTGCTCCTCGGATGATTAGCGAAAGGTCTTCAGTTTTAAAAAAAGTCCTGTGGTTTTGTTTTTATCTGTTTTGGGGGGAATTTGCCGTGTCAAGGATAACTGAGAATCTTCACCAGCATTGTTACAGGTAAAAAACAATTACTTCACTTATCCTACACTATTGACGTAAAAAAACACTGTAAGCACTTCACTTTTGATGATCAGATGGAAGCTCAAGACTTGAAAATGTTTCTTTTATTAGAAATAAAGACCTGTACAAAAAAAACAATTATACACTAATTATATACGCAACCTTAACAAGCTACATGTTTGGCTATTTGTGGGCTTACCTTGCAGGATCTACATTTCTATAGATCAACTATGATCTACTCTAAATATTTTTAAACATGTCTGTTTGCCATGGAACGGGCAATGGATTCCAGCACCCCAAGGAGTGCCTGACTGAAAGCAGCACTCTGTTCAGCCTCCTGCCTTCGCTGTGCTGCTTCCTCTCTGCGAAGATCTGCTTCCTCTCTCCTCAAGGCCATGTCCTCCCTCCTAATTGCCTTCTCCTGCTTCCTCGCTGCTACAGCTTCTTCTTGCCTTGCCTTGTTAGCATCCTCACAAATAAAATGGAAGTGTTCCTCTCTCTGCTTCCGGTTCATCTCCTCTTGTTCTGTATGTGCAGAAACAAAGCTCTCTGCTGCACTTGTTGATCTGCGCTTTCTATTGCCTAGGAATAACACACAAGAAAATGGCTGTTAGATGATGAAGTACAGGTAGAGTTTTTAAATAAATTATTTACATTAAAGTTCCTGCTAATTTCAAAAGGTGTTTGTTCACAAGATCAGAAATGATTCTGTTCATAAAGCAGTCTAGTACTTTAATGATAGTAAGCAGGTGGGCATAAATAAACTACATGTAGTCATTTACAACGGTTTGTGCTAATTTAGAAAAAGAACAGAGCATCGTTAATCTGAACAAAAATCACTACACCCTGTATAATTTCAATAATAAACTTCATAAATGAAAGTTTAAGTAATAAATGAATAACTAAATTTAACATTTATCCATTACAACTGAATAAACAAGTAGTTTGAATACATGCAAGGTGTTTTACAACAAAAACAAAACAACATTCATATCGACATGATCAATGTGATGTTAAACACGATTGTTGCTTCTTCTTACCTAGTAACGGGTGCCGTTCGGTGCCGCTCTGCTGCGTGTTGCCCGGTGGCGTGGATGTACTCAGAGCTGGTGTGGTCGGGAAGGGTCAGAAGCGGGGAGGATTGGACAGTCAAAAGCAGAATCTGGCGAACCTTCATGTTCAGTGGGACTTTCTGCATCAAAATAAGAGTGGAAAAACAGCAACAGAGTACAGTTAGCAATGATGCTAACTAATAACGACGTAACCGAGTCAGCCTCGTTTGTTCAGAGTACTTTCAGAAAACGCAAAGAAACGGTTGCATGAGGGAAAGGAAATATGCTTAAAGTAAATAAAATACACTCACCATCAACTATTAGTTTTTTAAGCTTTCCTCTTTGCTTTGGTGTGCGATGGAAGCCCTGCACCGCCATCTGCGCAGACACCTCTTGAAAAATCTTTTCATTTCATTTCGTATCTAGCTCGCGCTGCACTTGTTCATCGGCCAGCAAACACAGAAATGCCTGAACTTCAGCATTCGACCACGGTTGTGCCATGATTATTTGTTTTACCTTATAAAATATTCCAAAATAAGCTCCTCCGATTTCTTGTTGTCTGTTATGCGGGTGAAAAAGAAAATGGTGGATTTTGATTTCCGGTGGAAGACTGAATCTCCGCCCTCCACCAATGAATACGCCCCCTGACCAATCAGTGACCTACAGTGCGCTGATGTCACAACTAGACCCTACAAGAACCAGACCTGGGACCTCAGTGA
>NC_056498.1:94956558-94957071 GCF_014905685.2 Nematolebias whitei
CCACTAGAGGCATTGTTGATAAAACACGCAATCGGCCACAACTAGTTACATAGGAGTACCAAAAAGCCCCGTGGATAAGGGGCTTTTGTGTCCTACGGGGACAGGTTTATGGGTCCCCACATCCACTATTGGTCATTTTTATGGAGAAACCTTATAGTGATAAGCATGCTCACACAGGTGTTTAGATTCAGGTGTTTATCAGATACACACTCAGTTGGGTTGTGGTGGCCATCAAATATATATTGTATTACCATGTAATGTATAAAATACTTTCTAATTATGTTATAACTATCATTATATAAGTTGTTTGTTGTTGTGGTTTCTTGGTTTTGTCGGGGGGGTTTTCTCTCTCTTTCCGCAGGTCTAGAGGCAGACTTCAATGATGTTGATTTGTGTTCTCTTTATCCCTCTCTCTCTCCTCTATTCCTATCTCCTTCTTTACATTTGAACTCTTCTCTCACTTTTCTGCTTTGTTATCTTCTTTGTTTTCTGTCCCCGTGTCCATTACATCTG